>NC_090903.1:9402051-9702051 GCF_040956055.1 Brachionichthys hirsutus | reverse complement strand
TTAATTTAAGTGTATTGTGAAGGAAATCCTGGGATCAAATACAAGAGCGTAGACATGCAAAAACAGTCCTTAAATGTATTAAATGGTTGCTCAAATTCATCATTTACATACTAGAAATAAATATCAGTGGGTTTGTTTTCCTTTTGAAATGCTTAACAGTCAGTTATTCGATAAACAGACACAGATTAGTAAATTATAGACCTTTTGCTTTCATAAATAATACATTTTAAGAGACCTGCATGAATGCATTCAAATGGTGGAACAATAAATGAATAATTCAACACTATTTATTCAATTAAATACAGACAATCCAATAATGTTTGTCATTGTCAGTCCTGCTTTCACATCGTCATTAGTTAAGGAGCTGGGATTTGTTATCGCTCTACAAATTAAATAATGGTTTAAATAATGCTCAGATGCCACCTGGAAATTTATTCCACAGCACAGTGCCATCTAAATATTTGCAGTTGCTATTTTCATTTGATGGATGGAAATAAACAAACAGCACTGACAGAGCCAAAAGTCAAGGCGTGCCTCAAGGTGGGCAGAACAAGGTTGGTTTGGAGATGAGGGGTGTGGCACCGAGCCCCTCATCAAACCAAGTTTACAAACAAACACAAATCAATAGATTTTGATAATATCAGTATTGATCAATGATATTTGAGGTTTTCTGACACTGGGGAGAAACAGCCTCACACATTACACGTTTCCTCCGGGCAGGCAGCTAGAGTTCAGTGAAGAAAGGAAGGCCTGATGGGGTTCACCTCAGTGCTGCTGCTCATACCTTCTGTGGCCTGGCCCCAGCCGTGTGTGAGCAAAGACAGGAGTGCCATTCCAGTTCCCAGCCACCTGACGAGCCACCACCCCCGCTGCATCTTCAGTCAAGCGTTATGGCCTGCCCACCTGGACCAAAAAAAAAACAAAGCAAGAGAGAAGATTGTTCACTCATTTCTCAGTAAGCCTACAGCAAACCCATATGCACAGCTGTGTAAAACACACACACACACACACACAATTAGGTTGATATTTTTCAAAAACACATTGTTCTTACAAGCCAACTGTTTTTACAGAGAATAACATAATCCACTGGATTATATGAATCATTTGGAAATGTAGAGTTAATTATGGATTACTCACAAAAATTGAAATGCAACAATGATTCGATTTTCCACACTTGGATTTAAATGGGATTACAGCAATTATGTAATTTGACAATGTTTTCTTGACCATTTTTACAATATTTTTATATTGAATTTGTGGCTGGGAATTTTACTTCATGTGAAATCGGGACGGGAATAAGAGGGAGAATCCATTTTTGCATTTTAGCCTACAGCATTGAAATGGGATCTATCATTGGTCCCTTGATTGCTTGTTTGTTTCGTTAATAACGCAGCAAACCCCTGCCAACCTTCTAACCCTGACACCAGAGGACGCTGCATGTTCAACATTAAATGTGCTGCTCATTTTTTGCCATTTCAGCTGTAGGCATTGAGATGGGATCTATCCTTGCTCGCTTGGTTGTTTTGCCAATAACATTGCAAATCCTTCTAATCCTGCCACCATGGCGTTTTTCGAACGTTTTCCTGGTACATGGTTACCGTACAGCAGCTTTGATGAAAATGTGTTAATATCAAGTTGACATTTGTTCTAACTTGGTTAAGCAGCACTTCAAAATGAGAGAATGATCTGCCTATTTGGTCATTCAATTTCAGTTCCGTTTAGCAAAACATGGCAAAATCACACACTGATGCGTCATAACCTAGCAGATCGTATGGTAGCTGCTGCCATTCAGGCTTTGGACTGTTTTATACATAACGTGGCTCAATATGTGATTTGCACATGTTGCCGTGCTCGTGGGTTCCACCATGACAGCCTCAATTTGAGCTCAAGGAAAGGAAGGGGTCAGTGCATGGAATAAAAAGGTTCCTGGCTTCACTCCGTCCCTATTTGATGTCACACCTCTTCACGAGCCGACAATCAGAGGCGATAAGCCGTGAAATCGTGTTTTATTGAATATGCTAACGGAGACAGCTCACACTAGCATCAGCAGTCATATCACAGCTTGCTTGGCAAACTCAAAATATTATTGTGGGCATTTCTACACTTCCAGGACTGATTTCCTTTATTTCGTCTGTTAGTGTCTTTATCACACACAGTGTGCACGTTTGCTTTCTTAGGAAACTGTGCAGACACACACCCAAACAGCCGTTACGTCATTGAATCCAAACAACAGACAGCTGCATTCTTTTGTCATTGAAGAAAGATTTCACACTGGTCTCCTATTATCTCTCTTCCCTCGCCATCTGACTCTCAGTGGTGTTCACATGTGACGAAAGATTTGATTCCCCACATTCGTACGTCTTAAGAGGGCAGGGTGAGACCACTCTGATCCCTTTCACATCTGAAAACTCCATGAAGAGTAAAATTATTTCCGTCCACTGCCGACTCCATATCTCATCCTGGTTGACTTGGGAAGACTGCGTCACATTTGCATAGGCTAACAGCGGAGTCCCTGAGAAAATAATGAGGCAAGGAACTGAGCAGCCTGCTAGCCAAAAAGCACACAAAGAGAAATGTATCCAACACACCCAACGCTCGTTCAGTCCTCTCGTGGTGTTCCATGAGTCACACCGCGAGCAGACGTCGGTACTTTCAGCAAAAGAAGGCACCGCCTTGATGAAAGTCTGAGGTCAACAGTTCTGAAACACTCTGCTCTATCTTACTGCATATAATGTAAAAGCAATTTAAGCCCAACTCCTTCGAAGTTGAGCAGTTCAGTTCTATAAAGTGTATTTGTACAGCATCCCTTTGCCATTACATCACCTTGGTGTGAGGGGAAAAAGTGAATTATGGCGTGGGGTATTGGGTAAGGTGAGGGGGCGAACGAGGCAATAACATTTATGGATTATACAGAGTGAAGATGCAGTTATTTATCCCTTAAGTGCTCCCTATAGCTTATCTCCCTTTCTCTGCATTACTTTGTTCATCTCTCATCCAGTATCAATGTCTCGTTCCCTCTGGTCCTCTTTGTGTGTTGTTGTTGACGGACAGACATGTCAGAATAAAGAGAACTGTTTATGAGGCCAAAGGTAAAATGATTGTGTCTTAATAATTTACTGCTCTTTGCAAAATGGAAATTAGAAAATAAAAGTAATTTAATACTTGGTTGAGTTATTAATTTCACAGTTACAAAGTACCAAACAATCACAATGAACAAATAATATGACCAGTAGTGTATGGCTCGCAGCACATAGAACAAGAGAGACATGTATCGCATCAACATCCCACTCAGGAGTAACATTGTTTCCCGAGGCTGAAAAACATTATGTACATTTTTATTGGAATTTATTGTTTAAAGAGGTAAGAAAACTCCAGCTCACGATTCACAAGGCTAATAAAAAGAAGATTATGGATGTTGATGGGCTGTCATGTGTGAGGCGAAAACCTTTAACTCACAATTTGAAATTAGAAATGTGATAAAAAAAATTACGCTCAGGATTTAGCTGTTTTTTATATTGTTATGAATGCTTTTAAATTGAGACATGACTTTTTTTGTTGAACACATTTGAAAATGGTTTAAGGGAGAAGAACAAAACAAAACACGTGATGCATAGTAAAAGCACTCTGAATGTAAATATCGATGAACTACAAATATTTGCATGGATAGTTTTCATGTCAAGGCTGTCTGCTACTGTGTAGCATTGTGGGTTTTTTCCCTGTTAATTATCTTGCTTTGTGTCAAAATGCATCTCTTCACTTCAGAAATGCAGCCGAAATTGGATATGAATCTGAGACTGTAACCACTCAAGCGATGAAGTTAAATGTTAAGTGGAGGTGTGGATTAGGCTTTTCTTTGACAGCTGGCAGTAGAAAAATTCTGACTGGGTCAGCATAAAAACACTGTGTTTTAAAAATGCAATAGCGCCGTCAACCCACTGAAGCAGAACGAAAAGGGCTTGAAGCAGAAAAACAAAGATTCACTGACATAATCTGACGGATGTACCAGTTCAACAATCTCTTATCCTGAATGTTTCAGATTTCATGAAAGCCAGACTTTGAGTCATATCTGCTTGAAATCAATTCCCTATATTTATAAAGGACAGTACAAATCACACAAAGAATCTACCAAAATGATGCTTAAAGCAAAGGACTGTGGATGGATGGATTACAAATCCTAACCCAGAACTGGATTATTTTACAGATGTGGTACAAGAGAGGATAATATCACTAATACCTCCTGTATAATACATAATTCTGTTAAAAAAAGCTATTTATTAATGAAGTGAAACAATTTGTCAGATATGAAAATCACTATAATTTGTCACTATGAACGTTGGAAGCAGTTAATCAAATGAGAATTTAGAATGACAGTTATTTTTAGGGCGAAGTCTTCAACATCTTTAGAGAAAATCTTATACACTCAACCCAAAAACACAAACTGACAGAGCCTATTTATCACACATTTTGTTTTGGATATAGGTTGTGGAAAGTGGTTGGTGTCACTGAATTTATTGGAATAATCAACTAAGGCTAACAGCCGAACAACAAAGCGCCTCATTCACAGAGACGACAGTCATCTCTCATTGGCTTCGCCATTGTCGCCCGCCAAAATCCTATCTGCAGTGCTGCTAATGAAAACTGTGAACTCAATGAAATTACTGAGCCATACAGTGTCATCCAATTGATAAAAGAAGCAAATTAAAAACACTATAAACCACGTGAAGATCTAAAGTGTAAAACCTTTTCGATGCTAGAAGGACATGGGTTCACAAATTAAATATTAGGAGATGCTGTCTTTCCACAATACGGTCGACTTTTGCTTATACTTAAAACACCAGGAGACAACGTGGCCCCTTTTTCAGGAACAAAGAGAACAATGAGTAGCTGTCAATGCTTGATTGAAAATAAGCTGCACTTTAGGTATCCCATACTGATCATCTTAAATGATTTGAGAGACCTTGAATGGATAATGAATCAAAACAAAAAGGAAATAAACTGCATGGTCTTAGAATTATTTTAAGAGAAGAAACTCATTTGATTGGCAGAGGATTGGCACTCGATCATTTCCCACAGCAAGAAAACTGACCCCTTTTGTGTAGTTTGCATATTTAACCGCGTGTGTCTCTTTCTAGGTGTATACTTCATACAGCCAAAGGCCCACAGCTCTGGTGAGCTCAGTTGGGGGGGGAGGCTGCATCTATATTTCTATTTTAAGTGTGAATGTGAACACACACGTGCTAGTTCTGTGGATTCTTGCAGCTAGATTCTAAATTTTACACAAGGACAATGACATAAATAAGAATAAGAGTAAGTGGAAATATAACTCTAAAACCACTTTGAGGTCTATGGCTAGGAAAATTTGGTCAACACAAAAACATCCTCTGTCCACAAGGGTTGCATTTATTACACATATATCCAAGACATTGCTGAAGAAATTACAAAAGAAATCACATTTCATGTGACCACAGCTGCACAACATCTATCAACCCCCAGCTGTTCAGAAGTGAGTTGGTGAATCACAAGAGAAGAGATTCATGTTCCGATAACCTGGAAAATAAATTCTTGTTCTCAGCAGATGGTGTTTTTTTAGTTAAACATGATGATGCTGCAACGCTGTACGCTTTTGTTTTGCTTTTTTATCAACATGGGACTCGTAAAATATCGCTGAAAAAAGCTTTGGCAGGCTTTGAGCTTGGCATAAACAACAACATCAAGCTGCCAGTACCACACAGAGCAAAATCATCAACCCGAAATACCAATGTTATTTTGCGTCACTCATTAGATTAAACAACAACAAAAAAGTCTCACAGGTTTACCTCACACTAACATCTTACCTGAGACTGCAAGTTCATTCTAACTTGGTAGCCCCATAAGCATGTAATCTGCCTTTCACGGCAACGGAAGACTCGCTGCTCAACTTTAATATGCAACTCAAAACTAGGGAATGAATAATATTTATTATATTATATATAATATATTACTAGGGCAGTGCACTGTAATTCATTACCAGGGAAACTGGGAAATCAGCAGCGAGAGGCTTGACTGAGGAGATGCTAAGCGATGCTAGATGCTACTGAAATACCGAAATGAATGAAATGAAGCATCCAGCCAACAGCTTATACGGTACTAAACCCTCATTTCTGTCCTTGTCTGCATTAGCCCCTCACCTAAGAGAGGAATACATTTCATTAACTGATTACTATTAGGCAGTGATCATCAATTAAATTATGAGCATGTTATGAATGAATTAAATCATCTTAATGAATAAATTAACTTAATGTATTCAGAAAATGAACTGAGGAAGAGGTCTGGTGCAGCCTGAGAATTATATTAATTAGAATGAATTATTATATTAACAAATTGCATGTTTGTTTCTTTTATATTAGTGGCCCTTGGACACCAGTAATAGCCTGTTTTCTACTGCGTTGTGATAGAGGGCCACAGAAAGTTTTAGGGTGGTACACTGAACCTAAATACTACAACTGAATTCTATAATAGACTTGTTGTATTCTTTACGCTATAGTCTCATCACAGAATTGAACAGGGGAACAGAGAAAAGGGGTTGGGCCAACAACCAGAATAAGCTCAGCTATCAAATATACTAAACTATGTACCGGTATCTGAAATCATATCAGGCATTGCACCAACAGAATTATATATGATATTTGATCAGGACTTATGTTGTGATGCTGCTATTATGAGTCAAGAATCATTGATGATGACCTGGAGCTAAAGAGAACATGATGTTAAAAAAAAAAAAACAATTGACATGCAAAGCGTAAGTGTAAGTATCTTAACAAATAAGGCTCAACTGATTTACAATTTTTCACATTTCCCATTTTATTCTGGCCTGAACTGCTCCATTACATAGACCGAGTGTTTTCAGGCTGAGTTGCTATATATAACATGCACCCCACTGTTTGTGATGAAACATCTATCTGAAGCTGAAAATGCAATCCTTATTTACATTAACAATATAAAATGTATTTACATTGACAGTTTTGGTAATGGTAAATTAAGTAAACAACCAAAGGATTGCTCTTAAATTTTGAATTGCCTTTAAATCCAAACTACTTTATTTTGTAGGGCGATATGAGTGTGACAACAATTATAACCCGAGTGATTCCTAAATGAGAACTCTTTGTGTGCGTGGGGGTGGCCGTGAAATCTTAATGTCCACTTGACACAGAAATGGAAAAACTATTGCACCATTATTTTTCAATTGGTTTCTCTAATTATGACCCTTTTTCATTATTTTAATCCCATCTTGTTGTTTATATCATAATCTCCGCGGGGAAGAGAGCAGAGCTGACTGGCATCAATGCTAAACATGCATCATGAAGGTAGGGATGGTAGTCTGGGTATTTCGCCTGGAAAGGCTGGCCCTAATGGGAAAATTCATAAACACCATTATCTCCTTTTGCAGTGTTGCTGGCAGCAAATGAAAGATTTAATGCAGGCCTGAAGTGCTCTCATGATTATTGTGATGGGTGAGGATGGTTTGAACATGATAACCGTACACACCTGTTTATGTGATGTACTTTTTGAAGGCTAAAATATATTTGTTTGAAATAGAAATGAGAGGAAAGAGAAAATAAGGCTCCAGTATATGCTTTGACACTTGGACATCTGCTGATATAAAGAGCCGATAAACATTAATGATTATGAAACACTTAATAAATATATTATACTATAATGAAGAACAGTATAGAATACATCTGATATTTGTGTAACAGACAAGTCAACTATTGCTGCCCGACTTTAATCTTCTACTTTGCAAAGATTGAAAATTATGAGTTTAACAAATGCCTGCAAAATATCTACATTGTGTAATATACAATATTTTTATTGAACAAAGGCATTGCTGGCAAAGCTTTACTACCTTTTTGACAAGCAAGTACCAATTTCTACAGCTGCATCACAACAGCAGAAGCACAAAAGACACATGAGACAACAATGCAGAAATAACAATGACAACGTCATCACCACAGGGATTCCAGTTAGAGGCCACAAAAGAACTGATAACTGAACATGGAGACACAAATTCTATCTTGTTATTAATACAACCATATGCATTAAGCCAGACAAAGGAACCAAGAACACCGTTTTGTTTATTTGTTCATTTCATTTTTTATTTTGCTGCATTTTGTTTCTGCATAGGCCTGTACTTCTCTCTGCAACCACAGCACAAGACAATTCAACTTGGGACTGCATTTTAGAATACAGATATAAGGTTAAGTTAGAGCTCCCATATGAAGGGAACAGCGTTCACATATTATGTTTGATACAGGCTGTTAGATATAAATAAAAGAGCAGGATGAGTGATAGGCAGTGATGGGCTGTTGGCTTTTATTATCCAGCATAAAAAAGTGATAACTGCAGGAAGTGAAGCTCTAACTGTGGAAAAAGATGAGATGAAATGAAAAAGTAGCAGTGGGGTGAACCATCAACTTCGTCAAAATGTTGATATTTTTGTTTACCAGAATATATAAGAAAACAATTTGACCAAACAGACAACAGATGAGAGAGCACTCAATATAAGTTAGTACCTAAATTATCTGCAGTCATTAAAAAAAAAAGCAATATTATAATTACCTTGATAAAATTATATTAATTACAATAAAGAGCTGAAATATAAACGTGCAGGACAGTCGATAGTGAATTCAACTGCAGCCTACGACAAAATGGTGAACTAAACATAAAACTTTCTCAAACTTAAAGTGAGTGAGTTACGGATCTCTGAGACTAATCGCTCTGCCCAAGTCATCTCATGACCACATTCTAAATCTCTAAACCCTCACTGAGCTTAGCCCATGCGGGTGCCTCAGCCACTCTGCCATCAGCTTAGTAAGAACAATGCTCCATCCATGTCACAAGGTGCACTGCTCTTCATAGCAGCAGCAGTTTATCCACGTGGCCTTAAATACTTGCAGCCGATACCAGAGGAAAGAACATTTTGACTTGCACCTCAGGTGGTGACTTTTACTCCTTGTAATCACAACACAGCAGCAAAAGTCCACAACAGTATGTTCAGAATTATGAAAAGTGTGTTTAGTTTTGGTTTATTCATTAAAATGAAAATGATAGCTTACAACGTGCTGTATGTCTGAGTGTTTCTCAAGTGTAAAATGTAAAATCTCAGTATTGATCTTCAATTTGTCATATCAATTTATATTCTTTAATGTACGTTTCCATTTAATAAAACTGATATATGCGTTTATTAGACTATACCACCATGTGTTTGGAACTGAACACCAACATTTGCATCAGTAGAGGTAAAAATTATTAGAATAAGTTGCTCTTATAATACACGTTTCAGATGTGGTTTATGTAGCATATACTGGCAAGGACAATATACAATGAATGGATGAATAAAATATGCATGCTGATGAACGTGGGTTTAAAGTTCAGAAACAAAAGACTGATACTATATTTCAAATGTAGTTTCATATTCCAAATGTGTTCAACAAAGATCTTGACATTATAAAACAGCATGTTCCCCATTTAAAGCAAGTTACAAGTCAGGCAGGATAAAATGCTTACCGACTGCTTCAAATGCATCAATGGCTACTGTATTGAAGACTGAGTGCACTCAATTCTAATTAGCCTTTTATGGACCAATGCAGTCCCGAGAGTCACATTTGGAGGGTGAATATATTACATAGTGATTCTCAAAAAAAGCACTAGAAAAACAACAAGGCATCTTGACCATTCATATAACCTTAAGAGATAATGAAGCACATCCAGATGGTGGATGGATGAGAGAAGCAGAATTCAGTGGCACAGTATTATTCTTGTTCCATTATTCAGATGATGCATCCAACAGGGCATTAACTAGTAGCTAGATATAAAAAAAATTGAAGATTCCATCTTCTCAGCCATCATAAGTGTTAAAGAACATTTTACAAATATCCTTTTTATTCCTACATAAAGGATTCCAGAAGCCACATTCTCTGCATTCCTTGCAAGACATTTCATACTTTTCATTTCTGAAATATCAATTTCTTTTACTGGTAAAAACACTGATTTCTTAATGCATTGCTTGACGTTCACCAAAGCGCACATAGCATTTCCATTAATGCCATTCAAAGGAGGAGAAAAGTCAGAACAGACGCTGACGAGGTAGTTGTGGTGGGTGATATGTGATTTAATCAAGAAAAAGTGTGAAACCCCAGACTCCATTAACTTTACTGCTTGGTCTCTGTACAATACTGCATCTCTGTCTCCTCTAAGCGTATTGATACTGACGTATTCCCATAACACACGTTGTGCAGATGTTGTATTTTTTTTTTCTTTTATTTCATTTTAAGGGAAGTCATATTTAGGGGGCCGGGAGACCGCCGGGATACTGCAGTCACTTCTTTTGTTCAAGCCATTAAGATCCTACTGAGTGATATTTTTCAATTAAAAAAAATAAAAACAAAACTTGTAAGAAATCCATAACTGACAGGAATGAGGACAACTTAGCAGGCTCAATGTGAAAGATCAATAAGAGGGCAGACAACTGGAGACTGACAGGAGAGGAAAATACAGAACTCAAGGAAACCGGATTTTATTAAAAATAGATGTTCTGAAACAGCAGAGAATCCGTTCCCCTGGTGCAGAGAATAGATCATGTGTCAATAGTGTGCACCACACCTGTGCCTGGCTCAACTGAAGCTGAATACACTGGTTTGGTGTGAATGGTTCCCATTTGCACATTTTATTCCACGAAGATGGGGACATGAAATAGAGGTTGCTACCTCTGATGCCCGATGCTGAGCTGCTGCTTTGGTGTCGGGGCTCTTGCTGTGCAGTACCTGCCCTTCCCCACACGGAAAGAAGGAGGGAGGCATGTTAAATCAGAGCACAGGTTTTCAAGCCATGGCATATCCTCTGTGAAAGAACGTTCCTGGAAACTGATGCACCAGGAGGACAGGGAGATGGAAGAAAGAGCATTTTCACAATCCCTCCCGTTTCTGCTTCTTCCCACGATGCTCTTGGGCCTGAATCATTTCAGGCATTGCAAACCACAAGACTCTTATCATATAATAAGACTGAAATGTTACCCTGAGGTGTCCATTCTGCATATGAATGAAATACTTGCTGGATGATAAGTAAGTTATGATAGTAATGAATTGCGGCAGTATTCTTTAAAACTATGATGAAATCGCATTTTCAGGATTCACTCCAGTCTTTTGCTGCGGGACGAAAGAACAAAAATTTTGAAGGACAGAGTGTATTTGGAAATAGAGAATCCAAGGCTGTTCATGGCTGCTGACCCGCAAGCACTCGCTTATTTACTGAGTATTTTTGTTGTGAAATTGTGGCCTTTGAATGGTTTGGAAAATGTTGTGCCCTGCTTAAAGCTGTTCCAAAAATATTTGAAAGGAACATTGGACCAAAGGGCTGTGCATGTACAATGCTCAACCTTGATGTAATCATCATCCAAATGTTCAGTTCTCAGTGAGAGGGAAAGAAACAAATGAAGGACCCAATCCAAAAATGATCTGCTTACACTGACACCTAACCCACTATTTTAATATGTTTATGTTTCATATAAATATTGATTAATCTAAAAAAAATAATTAATAAATCTTGCACTGATAAAAGAAGTGACTACAATGGACTGATTCTCTCATTGACTCAGATCCACTCTAACATTTCATTCTTCTGCTCATGGCGCATGCCTCATCCTTACAGATTATGCAGTTTATGTGTAATTGACAACCTTACTAGGTTCAAAAAGTAGAAAAAGAATTTTCTCATTAGCTTATAAATATGCAATCTGGTGTAAGCCCCTGCAGTTCACGAGAAGGAATGAATGTTCGATCAACTTCTGTGACAGCTTACACTTGAAACTAAGAAGCTCTCCCATACATCCTCCAGTCAGTGGCACAAACCAATGAGCTTGGTGTCACAAACTGGCCACAGAGTGGTCCTTGTGGTTTGTTACCTATTTACAGTGAGCTATCGAGCAGTGCTTCAATAAGCAGCGGAGTGCGTTTCATTCATTCACTTATCTAATTGAAGATGAGGAGATAGTAATCGTCTCATCTTCAGCCGCTTATCCAAATCTGGGTCACAGGATGCGCTGGAGCCCGTCCCACCTGACTATGGGCAGTGGGCGCGGTACATCCTGGTCAAGTTGCTAGTTCATCACTGGGCCACGTTTTTCACCCTTCATTGAACAAGGGCAGCAATATGAGTGGAGTCTTGTTTCTGTAGCAAAATACATTTAGGTGAAGCACTGATGGAACTGACAAGATTACATCATTAGACAGTCATGGGCATATTGCAGCCCTTGCTAATTACTCTCTCTCTCTCTCTCTCTCTTAGTAAGGAGATGAAGAGTATAGTTCAATTAGATTAAATTGTATTTTTATAGCACCAGATCCTACAACAAAATGTTAACTTGAGACACTTTCCAGGTAGAGCAGGGAGAGATCTGCTCTTACGGAACAAAGGTGGCAGAAACAGGCAGAAACCTTGAGTAGAACCCAAGACTCATGGTGGGCAGCCATATGGCTTGACCGGTTGAGTGGCAAGAGCGAGAGCAAGAGAGAAAAGTAGGTGGTATAAGAGTGCAAGCTGTTTGTCCAGAGGGAACCGAGCGCGAGGCACCTTTGACGGTGTAACTGAACTGCTAAGTATTGTATTTCAATACTGAAAGTCAATAACCACACAGTCACAGGCTGCTCCACCTGAAGTAACCTGCTACCAGTGGCGGACGCTGACCACTCATGCCACCCGTTTTAAGCTAGATACACCTTTTCACTAAAGGACATGAGAGTGGCTGGTGTTGGGGAGGACGGGGTGAAGATTGATATGCTGTGGCAACCCCTCATGGGACAAGACGCAAGTATAGTAGTAGTAGTACACCATGTCTCGAGTGTACCATGATGGGACATCGAGTCACAGTAATAATCCATCAATAAGGTTTTCTGATTGTAATTTATTTTAACTAATAGTCTATCTTTCTATCTGACCACGAGGCAGAGCTTTTTGACGGTACCTCCTGTCATAATGTGATTTTCTATCGGCACTGCCCACTGAATAAACTCACGGGCCTTATGAGACTCCCCATCTCTCTTCCTCGGACAGTTATGTATGCACACATACATGGTACAGAAGCTATGTGAAGTCTGTTCTACAACATGCTGGGCCAGATGTCTATTGGTACACTATCGATTTAGTATTGCTTGTTAATCACAAAACCTATAAAGCATCTAAACTATCACAGGTAATAGAAAACATTAGGACTTTTTGCAGCAAGTACTGCACCAGTAATTGTAAGCATCATTATTGAGGGTCCGTATACCATTCAAATATCACAACAGCACAATGCCATGACCACAATAACTGGTTGTGGAACTATGCCGGTGGCTGGAGAGGCATAATTTCATCTCCTGACCATTGTTGAGGTGCCTTTGGGCAAGGAACTGAACCTTTGTCTATTTATGTCACCAAATATATGAGGCTCAGACAGCTTTTCACTGTATATGCATGCATTTCAGAACAATGTGTGCGATGATTTGAACTAATGGTAGTGTAAAAAATGAATTATCCAAGCAGCATTAATAAAGAGCTAAATTTAAGTTGAATTCTAATTTGGAAAAAGGCACGTCTAAAAGTTTCTAATTAAAACTGGGCTTTTACTGCAATGCCTTAGCATTTCAATTTAGCTTTAGCACCAATACTCATCAACATGATGCAAACTTTGAAAATTAAAGGGCCATAATTGATCATTCATAGCCCATGTTCAGGTTAGCTGAAGTGTAGCAGAATTAATAACCTGCAGGCTGTTTTCAGAATCAGATCAGAATCAGAAGTAGTTTATTGCCATTGTCAGTGAGTGTTCACTGACTAGGAACGTTTCTCGGTGAAGTCGTGCTAAATCTAACAGTAATGACAAAATACAAAATACAAAAACCATACAAGTACGGACACATCAGCAGCAGCAGGAGTGGATACACAGATGTGTACTAGCAGCAGTTTTCAGTCAGCGCAAATGTTGTGTATTATCAATGCGAGCATGAACTTTTGAGAAAAGCAGCCAGGTAGATCTAGATGACTTTGATTACTATGCACTATTCTCTGGATGTTTGTTGTACGTTTAAAATGTGATGTGTTTGGGCACAGTGTTGATTATCTGTCTGATAAAGAGTTTCAAGGCACTGGTTATTATTTGGAGTTTAATGTTTCATGTAGCTCATTATATAGCAGAAACTAAACAAAATTTCCACAAAACTAAAAGAAACTTAAATATGAGCTTAAGCTTAATTTATTTTATGTTGATTTAAATATTATTGTGTATATGAAACATCAAATCCATCAACAATGCTCAGGTCAATTTGTATAAAGTTACTCATTCACACAGCCATCAACATTTCCTCAATAAAAGATTTATAATACCATGTTAGAAATAAATTACTTGAATAAGGCGGTCAGCTTTTGAATGGTTGGACAAAGCAATTACCAAAAACCTGCATTTTACAGTTCATTGGTACCCCCCGAAGATAATGCTGGACGGACCCTGATGCGCTCAGTCTCATTCGAAAACTTCACCCTCCATTTGATTAGCGGCACCGATCAGGGAGAGTTGAGATGAAGACTGAGCCTCGTCAGTGTTTTACTCATCACACGGCGCGGAATCAGCTTGATACGGTGGACACACGGGCAATGCAAGCATCTTTCAGTCCCTACTCCATGGGCAAAGGGACAAATTACGCAGCAAGAACGTTTATTATATGACAGCATGCTTATGTGCGCGCGTATCCTGACGTGCCTGGCATCCACAAGACTAACAAGAGGAAAAAAGAAAATGTCTTACCATGTTCTGACTTCAGAACTTGATAAAAAACCCTTTAGGACGGGAGACGGAGACACAAATGGCAGCTGACAGTGCAGCAACAGCCTCCTCGCACGGGCACATCGGTGCGCTGCCGCCCCACCGTCTCTCGCACTTCATCAGGGGGCTGTCGCCGAGATCCAACAAAGCGCACGAAGCAGTTTCGTTCGTTCTCGCGCACGCTCTCTCTCTCTCAATCCCCCCCTCCCCATGACGTTTGAGGCAGGTAATCTTATTACACCGGTCACTAAAGGTGAGCCTGGATAAAGCTCCGTTGCCCCTCCTCCCATGCATTTACCAGATGCGCACTTGAGCAGCGCAAGTATCCCCTGAGAGAAACACATTACATTTAATGGGATATCTTTTCTGTGTGACAACCAAAATATAGAGAAAAAAAGTCACTAATAACACTCATGAAAGTCATTAATTATTATGGACTCCACTTCCATCCTCACTATATATGAACCTATATTTTCCTGCTGCAGGTTAACAAAAAGCTATTTACTGTATTGCAGAGTTAAATCCATTAGTCCGGTCTGACAGCACCCTTTGGAGTGGAGCTGAGAAATAATGATGCTGGAGGCAGTTGGCTATGATTCACCTGCCACTTCGGAACAATCACTGGCCTTTTCCTCCCTCCAGCTAACCAACGACACAAAAACCTCCCATCAATACACCCACACATTAGATGCCATGCAGAATGAGTCCCAACTAAAGCTCACGGGGAGTATTCAATAAAAGCAGTTCAACACAAGAGAAGCCACTGGGGGTCTTGTTCACAAAAGACATGTCAATATTGGTGGGGTTTTTCAATCTGCCAAAATGCACTTGCCTTTCTCAGAGGGGGTGTGCTGTTGGGAGATCTGAAGGGACTCCATGCGTGTTTGGCAAGGCCTACAAGCAGTCACCAGGTACAAGGCCAAACCTGATGGTGTCACAACATCATCATCTCTTACTGGGGATGCGTTCAGCAGTCACTGCCACACGTAAAGTTTTTAAATCTGTGAAAATGGGAAAGGCTGCGGGGGTCTGATGGTATTACTCCACGGGTTTAAGGACATGTTATAGCCAACTTGCCTTGGTTTTTCACTGACATTTTTCACCAGTCTCTCTCTCTCTCTCTCTTTCTCTCTCTCTCTCTCTCTGTATAAATTATTTTAGACTCGTAGCCTTGACTTCTGTGATTATCAAGGGCTTTGTACAGATTGTGGAGGCTTTCATCAACATACCAGTCTCCACTGATTCATTGAAATTTGCATACTGAGCAAGTAGAGCTGTGGATGATCCCGTATCCTTTACTTTACATACTGCGCTCCGACATCTGGAGGGCAGGGATACGTCAGGAGTTTTTTTTTTTTTTTTTTTTAGCAGTGGTTTAATATCATCAGACCTTCTCTTACCCAAGCTGCTGGACCTGGACCTCTGTAATTCCATCTATAGGTGTATCCGGGAAATCCAAACAAGCCACCCCCAGACAGTTAGAGGTACTACATGCTCTCTATAGTGTCAAACACCAGGGCACTCCAAGGCTGCTGTCTCAGTTCATCATAAGTCTGTACACTTATGACTTTGCAGACGATTGTGGTAGGGCTCACTGACCGCACGAAACTGCCTACAGATATGAGGTGAGTAAGTTAATAAAAAAAACGACCTTTTTTTAAAAAGAATGTCGTTTCCATAGGATAGTCTGAAAGATGTATCAAACATTTAACTGGAAAGAAAGGCATGACAGGTGTCAACTATTAACAATAACTCAAATTTGCATCAACATTAGCCCTATAACTATAACATGCATCGGATGAGCAAGGGGAATTCATCCTGGATAAGTCGTCACGACTTCAAGTTGGCCCTAGCTTTTGGTGTGAGGATAATAATAATCCATTTCTGTCATGGTTCTAAATTCTCACTCGCATTTATTTGCTGTCGCACAGAATACAAGGGGACAGGGTTCAGGCTACACTCCACGGAAGGCTGTGATTAAATATGCTGTTTTCAAGAAAAAGTCCAGCGTCAGCAATCAAGTGAATTCATGGAAGTGAGAAACTGCAAAACAGAAACATACTTATCCACTCGTCTAATTTTTAAAACCCATTGTATCCGAACTAAAACGGCCCCCTGCTTGAGAATAACAGGCAAAAAATTGTTCATGTACACCTGCAGGTAAACTGGCAACTCCATAACCCACCCTCAACATGTTCACATTGAATCTTAAATAGTCAACGTAAAACAGCTCATTATTAGTGCAGGTAAATTAGTCTGCTGGTCCACGGTTCCTCACGGCGAATCATTGCACCCAAGGGGAAGACTGAGAACGGCAATGCTTCTGAACTGAAACGATTGTGGGTGATGTAGAGGTTAGAATGCACACATTAATTATTCTACTGGTGCGGCCCCTGTAGCGCAAATAAAACAATCAGACTGAGTGGTTCACATATTGGCAAGATGATTGCAGCCGTAAGTGGAGTCGGCCATCGCTGGTTATCATTTCAAAATGCAAATCTGTGTTAACGATTTACTGTAGTTTTGTCGTGGTGAACTTGGCCCAGGTATTATGATTAGAATTTATTCAAAACGAGGATAAGTCGTGTAATGACTGCTGGCTTTGTTTCTAGACTTGCTCATTTACACAATCCATATGTTGCAGGTGCAGATGATGGAGGGTGAGGTGACTGGAGAAGCAAAGTGTGTGGCAGGCACAAAACTGGCTCCAGGGGTGCCTGCACAGCTGGCAGCACAGACTGCAGTTATTTACACATGAAATGTAAATGTACTTAGTGATACAAGCAGTTATTAGCTCCTCAGTCAATTAATTTAAACAAGAACAAAACAAGGTAGTAATAAAAATACAAGGAGAAACAAAAACTTTCCTACATTATTATTTTATTGGGGTTTTTTCGGCAAATATCTGCATGTGTGTGTGCTGTAATAGTGTCGACATAACAACAAAGTATGGAAACAATCTTTTATACATTAAAATGAATCGGCTTCAATGGTATACGAATTGGAAGAGTAATTCAAGGAAAGATTCTGAGCTTTCATTTCTTAAAAAAAAAAATATTTATGTGGGCAGAAAACACTTTCAACCAGGAGCAGTGAAGCTGAAATTGCGATCCCATGAATTCTTCTGAGAACGCTCATATTGGTATCAAAGCGTGTGCATTTTCCTGTACAAGCTGAAAAGCTTGAGGTTTCCTTAATGACTGTGCACAGCTTGTTTATTTTCTGTTAAAGTGTTCAATTGCTAAGCAGGCAAGTCTTCTTAGGGCAAAGTGATTAGTAATGTGGCATTTTTTCAAAAAAAACAACCTTTCAGTCATTTCCTGAAGGTTCAAGAAGCCAGTTTTGACTTGCAGACATCTCCCTTAGGTGACGGAAAGAAATGGTCTAATTATTCTCACTGAATGCCTTCTTGTTTCAAATGCGGAGGCTGCAGAAAATGTTTATTTGTGGTGGAAGCCACATTGTTCCGCTGTTGAATTCGGCCAACACATTAAATTGGTTTTGGAGTCATTAAAATGTTTGAATATAGCTTACTTTTAAAGGGCTACTTGAAGACTTCAGACACTTAATTGGTTGCAGACCATCTGCTGCATTATTTAGCACTATCTACAGTATTTATTCAAATGAAGTGAGATTCAAATAACCATCCAGTCAACATGGAAAGGAACTCCAATTTAACCTATTTGAGAACTATTTGACTGGGAGTGTGCGGTTCCTGCTTCGCCTGTTGAATCAATGGCAAAATAAATCACTGAAGCCGGTTTCAAAGACAGCAGGTCACACTTGGATGAGTAGAAAATGAGCACGATTGTTTGTATGCCTTCATTTCAAGTCTTTTGATATTGCCTTTGTCTCTTTAGGGTAAGCCTTTAAAGCATACTGTCAACAAACTCATTAAAGCCTTGTGAGAAAGAAGAGCGAGATGATACAGGCACGATAGAAAGGCATGCTTTATCTTGAATATTGTTTTTCACTGGGGACAAATTGAACGATTTCTCTTGTTGAAGCATCATTCCCCTGGACTCTGTGAATGCACTCAGCAGTTTAGTCGCAAAATCCTCTGCTTGTGGGCCTGTAGGCATTCCCATGGGGGGGGGAGTACACATGCACAGATGTGCCCGTGCACTTACAGACCCACACAAATCTCAAAGTGTAAAATAGCAGAGAAATCCACATTTTAGTCTCTTCAGTAAACAGCTATTTCAAAACGGTGTGAATCATTTACTTGGTGATTGCACTTGTTGAAGTATGTGATATGATAAGTGGAAAATGATGAGTCTCTTTTCTGACTTTTTTTCCTAACTATAAATGTGCGGTTTTGCAGATTCAGAGATGACACGACAGCATCAATGGATGCCATCATTTGAGAGGAAAATCTTTGGTATGATCATGATACTCTGCGTTTTGAGCACAGCGCTGTGCAAAGACACATTTATCTCTATTTCTCTCTTTCTTAATGCAATTTTACAGATATAACTTTAGAATTCTGCTTTGCCACGAGGCTCAAAACTGGGAGCAAAAGCTCAAAGCAACATTTGCCCAACGATTAAATCCCGCTGCTAATTGAATGAAGAGTTTGCATGTGCCGTCATTAGCTCGCCACCGATGCAGGCAGCAGGCCCACCGTCCTACACATAATGAAGTGTTGTACAATGTCCCTGATCCTGAAAGAGTGCTTGCATGCTTCTATGTACCCATGATAGTAATCCCTCTGCCATAGCATTGATTAGCATTATCGCTTTAACAGTTTATTGTTCTGCATATGGCAAATCTATTTGAAGGATAGGAAAGATATCCAGGAAACAAACCTTTGACAAGCCATTCAGAGAAGATGTTGGGAAGATGCTACTTCACACAGCTCAAAAAGGTGAGATCAGATAGCCTTTGTGCTTGAGTGAGCTGCTGTTTCAGAGGAACAAATGAACACACAAGTCTCTTGCACACAGGGATATTGATCTGCTTCGGCCGACTTGTGCGTCTCCGACTTTGGCTGATTCTCACTGCAGGCTTTACAGCAGCCCCCACCACACCAGCTATAACAATTCAAATAGGCTCTATGCAAGTGGAGATGCTGAAGGGAGCCCAAGTCAAATAAGAGTCGAGGGACGTTCAGTGACCGCTTGTGTGATATCAAGGGTTCAGAACAACTGAGACAGTAGGCAAGTAAGAAGAGTGTGTGACACAGGGAGAGAGAGAGAGAAGTGATGGATAAAAAAAAAATACAGATGACTAGTTTGTTCCAAATGCTATGGTGTGGTGCTTCCTTGTTCCATCTTAAACTAGAGAATGTGCTAAACAAGAATGAGAACTTAAGTCCAAGAACCTGATGCTGATTCACTTGAGTTTAAAGTAGGTGATTTTGTAAATAGTCTAACTGCTCACAGATCCATTCCGGTAATACATCCAATCCAATTTTCTACACCTATTGACTATATGAATTGTACGTCTCATGATTAATCTCTACAAGTGACATAAAAGTAACTGCCTTTCTATGTCTGTAAAAACATTTACATGGGCAGGTGAGCTATTATAAGCTTGATAATTGGAACGCATCATGAGCATGGCACCACCACAGATGTTACCAGGAATTCCCAGATGCTATAGAAACCAGCAATAAGGGTTGTAATGAAAATGTTCTCTCGCTCTCCGCCCTTTTCCCATTGCCTTCCCTCGGCTCTTTAGAGAACACCTTGGCAACCTAAGGAAAGAAGCCCTTTGAAAGCAGCCACATCTTATTATTCCTTTTATAACCAGACCTCTATACCCAGAGGAGCAGTTGACTTTTCAGCTCGCTAACTGAGACTTAATATTTTAAAACTTGGCAGAATCAATCAAGTCCTTATAATGTATTAAAAGTTGTGCCAAGAATAAATACATTAAATGCCAAAGTAAATTGCATTGAATCGTATTATTATTGTTATTATAATATTGTTAAGACTTTTACAAGACACAGTTTTATGCTATTTTTTGCAGGAAAGACAAAAGAAGAGATATAGACAAACCTGTTTTACATGGAGAGCATAATTAGTACTTAGTAGCTTTAAATCTATTTTTCTTCTTAATTGCTGCACCACCTCATCGTTTTTTTCTTGTGCGCTAAATGTATGTGATTAATAATATCCAATCGCATAGTTTCTAAAATTCCTTTTAAACAGGAGATCAGATGAAGGTGAGGCGACAGATATTTGCTTCATGAGGTCTCTGGCACCAAAATAAATACACCAGCTAAGAAACCGTGCTGTTCAGCAACGTGTAAAAGAAATGCAAAGTGAAACATAATTAAATCATATAAATAATGTAAACAGAAATGACAAGGTGAGATTTCCTGCAAAACAATAAACAGACTTTTATTGTGAGTAACTTAATCCCGCTGTGTTCGCAGCGCGCACAAACCATTTGTGCTGTATGTTTGTTAAACCCGTTTAAAATGATTTTCAAGCAAACAGCAGTTTCATAAAAAACTAAATAAAAGAACAATTCCAGGTTGTCCAAATCCTCAATGATTTGTGTTCTGCCAAATGGAAATGTCCACATGAAACTGAAGATGACAGCTACAACCATCAAGGTGGCGATGGAGGCAAAGGCAGCTCTGCCGGAAAGGCATTGTTATTACTAGTGTTATGCAATTACATGAGAGTCACCGTGAAGCAGTAACAGTGCTGGTCGGGAGCAAATGTGATTCATCATGAGATGATGATGATGATGATGATGATGATGATGATGTCAGTGCCTTTGGTTTGCTTTTGGTCCTGGAACTAATTTTTCATTTAGTGTCTCCTCAATAAAATGATGCTGTAAAACAAATTTGATTTGAAGATCACTGAGCTGAGTCACCAACACAACCTCATCTGTCATTTCATTTACTTTAACATACATGATTGACTTGCGTTTTCCATCCATGATCCTGAACCTCCATGCAGGGCAGCACGGTGGCGCAGTGGTCAGCTCTGTTGCCTCACAGTAAGAAGGTCACAGGTTCGAATCCAAACCACCAAAAACTTACCGGTAAGTGTGTGTGAATGATTGTATATTGTCTATGCCCTGCAATCAACTGGCGGCTTGTCCAGGGTGTACCCCGCCTCTCGGCAGTCGACTACCGGGATAGGCTCCAGCACGACCAGCAATTTCAGAACCTCCAATCTCAGCAGGATGCAAACCCAAAGTCTGTGCTTGAGTGACCGCGGCATCTACGAGTATAACCATCTGAATCCAAGCCCTTTACACTCCAACCGCTTCCTCACTGCATGCCCCAGTCTGTCGCTCATGCCTCTCATCCGATGACGCTGCCTTTGTATTTCACCTGCATCTCTTCTCCATGTCCCCTGTTCTTCAGTTCACACACAAACTCTGAAGCTTTCCCTTCACTCAGCGTGTGGATTTCAAATTTGTGTGCATAGCCTTTCCCTCTGCGCCCGTTTGTGTGTTTCTGGGCCTCCTAGCTTCAGAAATGGTGGACCAAAAATTGACACGAGCCATTTCCAATTTACACAACAAAGACACGATGGAAACTGGGTGAAACGGTTCAAACGGAAAGCGAGATACACACATAAATTCATATCATCTACATAGGAGTCATGATTTGCATTTGTGAAAAAGAAAAATACAAAGAACTAAATCTGAGTGCTTGCATCTGACATCTATGAAAGGCTTTTCTCCCCCCAGGAGAAATTTTGAAAAACTGCATTAATTATAGTCGTAGAAAGATTTAACGTGCCACAGATATGAGCTAAAACTCTTTGCAATCCAGTTCGAAAAACCATTTTTCAATATTTTCAATCAATATGTTTATGAATTTCAGTTTGAGGGTGGCAACCTGCAACACAGACACACATCATTTGTGATTAACTGAGCTGTTACTAAGCAGATGAGCCACAGAGTAGTATTTTTTCATGTTGCTTTTGTTTAGTTACATAATTGTGTATAAAAAAATAGAAAAAAGTTAATTAATTTATGCGCAAAACACAATGTTTTCTCGTGAGTCTCCACACAGACGTAAACTCATGACCGGTCCTGGAGAAAAAGCTGCTTCGTCTTCCTTTTTCCATCGCTTTCTTTGTTTCACTCTTTGCCTTTTTTAACTTATTCATATTCAGTTATTGGAAATATCGACTGACAATAAAATGTTTTGATGTTAGTCACTTCACTGCTTTGATTCAGACTAAAAAAATAAATAATGCATTGGATAGATTTGCAGAAAACAGTGAAAAGACATTCACAGTCACCAGAGGATGAAGTCTCGTGACTACATAAAATATTAGCATTAAATGGTAAAAGTGCATGCATGCGTCAAAAACAAGCAATGACAAAGAAAAAAATCATAATCATGTAAGAATCGTTATATTAAAGATACACAAATACACAAGCTCTAATTGTCCCTTTTTTCATGGAAAGAATATTTTTCTGAAGTGCTTTATGAGACTCCTGTTCAGTCTGATTTCATTTGGAAATCTGCATTGTAGCGAATATTTTTAGCTGCTTTATGCTCATTTGTGGCCTCGGGCTGTAGTTAAGGTTCAAATCTTTTTCTGTCCATTCTGGAGCTTCAGTGTAGAAGTTGGTAATTGCATATAATACAGTGAAGCTGTATATCCAAGAAATGGCCAACGTTAATGGGGGCACCCCTGAAATATTTACTGAGTGAACCATGGACAAACAGATTTATGATAGCATGAGATCAACTTGAAAGAGAAAGGATCAGCAAAGGCCAGGGTGAATCATCTGAGAGGCATCAATAAAACATAGCAAAGTGATGCTCTAAAACCCTCAGTGGTGCATCCTGTCTGATTCAGTATGTCACTGGGATGTCCAACTCTAATCCAGCACAGCAAAATCACAGCTTTGATCGAACACAGAAAGAACACTAACTCACAAATAGATGCACACTGTAAAAAGACACATGCTATCATTAGCAGAGAAAAATATGAGAAATAAATGCCTGAGAAAGAAATACCTGATTTGAGTTCCTGCATTCACACCGCATCTCACTCTTCGGTGGAGCTCACACAATTCTGTGAAGCAAAACACGGAAAAATCTTAGATCAGCCATGACCGTTTATGAGAGACAGTTAATAAACTTCCACTTTCATGTTTTAATCATCAATCACCCCCATTCAATAATCATCTTCCCACATAATTTCCTCTATTCCCTCACAGCTCTTGTTAGTCTCCATTATACTGTTCAGCCATGCATACATTAAGAGCCCTACAAATGAGAGCAGACTTTAAATGTATACGGTTATGTAGCAGGTGAATCCTATTTCTGGCATCTTAATGGTACCTAGACGAGCACTCAGAGACCACGGCCCTCTGCCAAGGCTGACAGTCAAGTCTTCTGTGACGCAAGTCCACAAACACGACGACCATTTTCTCTGCCTGTTTTTATATCCATTAGAATTATGTAAACATATTCTGCATTTGTGAGAAGCTGAATCACCTACACTTATCTGAGAATAGAAACCCTAGAAAATGTGTGGCCTCCAGTCAATCACAGATTAGAATATGGGGTCAGACAATAGGCTAAAACAGGTCTGCAGGGTAACCTATTGCACAAATTTGGTTTGTGTTCAATGAATAAATAAATAAGATTGGAACATTGAAGGTAAATACTGCCAGTTATTAAAAAAATCAGTATCGGCCGGTCAGGATTTTTTATTTTGTATTATTTTAATCGCTGATCAGCCAGAGAATTGCAATCGGTGCACTCCTATAGTTTTAGTCATTTACTGGGTTTTTTTTAGAAAAAAAAGGAGAATAATATAATACATACTTAATGAGGAAAATTAATTATTTTATTTTAAGAAACAGCAAAAACTTGGCAGGAGCTCACCCACGGAGTAGCAGAAGGCGCCAGCCCTGGCCTCTGTGAGCAGACCAGTCAGACTCAGAAAAAAACATTTCATGTGTGATTATCAAATCATTTCTAAAATGAATACTGTTTATATAAAAGCTGAATGTATTTAAACATTCCAAGTACATCAGATGTGGAATATTACTTGGCTCCAGATAGGATGTGAATGAATTGTAGCTCTTATGAGGATCCTGTAATTTTTCACAAAGGGTTGTAATTCCACTTAATTGTAGCGCATTTTACATAATTCTGGATCTAGATGATGATCCAGATTACGATGAAAATGGAATCAATTGTTTTCTTGGCCATCTTCTACATCTTTGAAATCCATTCATAACTTTCTGAGTAACAATGAGATGCAGACAGACCGAAGGAAAAGGCGAGCAGATATGCAGCATCATATTTAAAAAGAGGTGTGTGCAGCATAATGAAAGAGTGTGATACAGCTCCGAGGAAACATGTACGAGTGGATAAATGCATGTCTCAGATGCTTCAGCAGACAATAACATGTACTCCAGTCACAGATTGCTTCCCAAAGCACTCCTTTTCGCCTCATCTCCCATTCCATTCTTTGGTAATGAACAGCATTCATCACTCTATGATTTTGTCTGCATGCATCAAAAATGAAAAAAAAAAGTAAAGACGAACACAATGAAAGGACAGGTTGTTTTTTCTCTTATATGCTGACGAAATTAAACAGTATATAATTATAACCAGTGGGGTCTTCACACACACACACTGTCTGATCTTGATAATTGACTGGAGGTCTCATACACATCCCATGAAGAAATAAACCATTGTTAGGCTTCAGAAATCAGAATGGAAATAAGTCATAGAATTCACGAATCACACCGTGCTGGTGATGTCTGGTGACGGTTCAGAGAATCCAGGCTGCATGCAGCCACTGTCATTGTCAAAGCATGCGGACGATGTTTCTCCTCCCCTCCCATCCGCTTGTGGTCCTGAGGACTAGATTCTGCCGTGCTGCACTGTGGCAGGCAGTTTCCCCAAAGAGCTTAACAGGGAGTGTAGCCCTCCCATTGTTTAGCACTTCAAAGGAAACAGGGGGGGGGGGGCTGAGTGCGAGAGCAAGGAAGAGTTGGAAATGATCGACACCATGTAAGGAAGAGAAAAAAGGCAAAGCAGCAAGAGAAGACTTTAGAATGCAAGGAGTTGTCTTTGCATAGCAGAACAACGGTCAGGTGGTACATTCAGTGTGTAATTCTGAAAAGTACAATTGAAGCAGTAAGAGCAAGGCTAATCTGTTGCACTGCAAAAATCATTGCTTGACTCACAAACGGATGAGCACGAACATACACAAGTGACTTTTAAGAATTATTTGTTGGACTTTAGACAGCTAGGGTAGTTTTGCACAGTGACTCATTAGTCTGCATCTGCTCTTCTTGACAATGCACGGCGTGGACATATCAAAGAATACAGTAACCTCAATTACAAAAGCAGCTGATTGTGCACACCTAGCTCCGCAGCGGGACTGACTAGCATCTGGAGTGCTTGTATGAACCCGCTTGGCCTGTACCTACAGTAATTACGCCCAGTGGGAGCAAAAGCCTTGAATAAAAAAAAAAAGAACAACAAGAAAAAAGGGAAATTCAATCCCACCAATAAATGCAGTGACCCCACTCTCGGTTCTGGGTCACAACATACCTGTGACTGTAGTGAAGTGGGAGGCCAGCAAAGGATTATGTCCTTGACATTGGGTGATGGTTGTTGAAGCTCTTTTGCAGAGGAGTAAAGCAGAAATCTCATAGATAAAGTAAAGAAGTGTGTGGTATAACACATTAGAAAAATGTTATTTATTCATAAAGAAGTACATTCAATGACACACAACTTCAAAACTCGTGAAGATGTGTATAAAGAATAAATTAATACATTAATCAAACTGAGTTGTCAGTTTTTGCCATTGGAGCTGCTTTTCCGTCCGACTGCACGGTGATGAGTTGAAGTGAATGCCTAGTTACCGCCTGTTTATTATCATCAGTCGCAATTGTCTTAGTGATCCTTGCATCTTCACATAAATACAGTCATCATTCAAGTTGTGACACTTGATTCCCTGAGATCATTAATTAATGCTGCAGGGCGCCGAAAGCAGCGCCGCTCCGACAAATTCATTCACTTTCAAGCTGACATCTCTGGGCATGCGGCTCAAGCTATTAAGTTGAGAGATGCCTTATTATATGCATGTGACATGATGCGCTTTGGAACGTGAACGCCACTCGTGAGAATGCTGCTGCTGACAGAAGCAGTGCGAGGTCTTTACATTTAGGCTCGGAATTACAGCAGATGCCATTACAAGCGACTTGAAAAACATTAATGCAATTTATTGATAAGCTTTATCTCCTCCCCTGCATCGAGGTGATTAATAGTAACAGTTGTTTTCCAGAGAGCACAATTTAAGTGCTCTGCTTTCAGCAGTCTGCCTTGCATTGATTGCATGGAGCCATTCACTCATCGTCTATAAGGGGTAAAGGAAGCAATTGCATTACATTATATGGGCTTCTTAATTAGTAATTCTGAATTGCCTGCCGACACATTTTCTGATTTACCAGTGCAAGTATTTGACTTGAATTCCACACATTTTAGGTTAGGTTAGGTTCAACTTTATTGTCATTACACACGTTGCAATTAGTATTTTGCTATTTAAATGTGTTTTATCAGTGGCTAAGGTTGACATTTGTCTGCCTATCGTGGTAGCGCAAAGGCTAGTAAAAAATAAAAAGGATACTCAAAGACTTTTATTGGTATTCAGGGTTTTTCACAAAGAAGCGTATAGCTCTCAAGTTGAACTTTTGCTTTTGCTCACCCTGTGCACACATAGCCTTTTTTTTCAAAAACAAAGCAAAAAAGACAAATAAGTAAAAATACACCAAGAACGATTTGAAGCAAATGCTCTGTTGTCCGTGTGTTGGTGTAAGTTTACACTTTTAGGCCTTTTCTCCTCAGGTGTACCTGACCTGGTCTGTTTGCCATGAGCACTGCAGGCTCTCTGCTGTCTCCCTCCTGGCCTCCCTTAGACTTGTTTCATGCTTGTGGGTTTTTGCTGTTCTGTTTGGCTCTTCCTCTTCTTTTAGTACTCCATCGCTAAAAAAAAAGACTGGGCTATGGTGACTTTAATGGCCAGAGGTGGCTGCATAGACTTGGGAGATGCACACACATTTCCAGCACCTCCAAAACTTCCCGTCGCGTTTTACCAGACACCATACCTGCCTCTAACAGCTTGCAAACCTCATTAATACCCAGAAGTTAATTAATGGCTGCTTATTTATAGCCTGTGAAGTCTGCATTCATTTGTACCATAAAATGCCAGGACAAAATTGTTGGCACCGTCCTCCCACACAGTCTCTATAAGCAATTAGAATGCTGCCAAGGCACCCTGCTCAGGCATAGCATCAACAGCAGTACAACCATTCCGCGCTAAATGAATCAGAGAATGGATTTTCTGAAGTTTTGATACACAAATTATCCCAGGTCTATGACGATAAATCATTGTAGCAAAAGTGTCACAAACAAGAAGACACGCGATCGCAACCGTCTCCTCTACAGCCGCTGATTCGCCTGGCAGGTCAAGGGTCTGCTGGAGCCTAACCCAGCTGGCCATTGATGAAAGGTAGGGTACACCCCGGACAAGATGCCAGCTCATCACAGGGCCACAGGAAAGACAGAAAAGAAAAAAACAGATACCTGAGCTGCATGTTTTTAGAGGCAGGAGGAAACCCATGCAGACACGGGGAAAGCATACAAGCTCAGCTCAGAAAGGAATCAAACATGTAACCTTCTTGCTGTGAGGCAAAATCGCTACCCACTGCACTACCGTGCCCCCCCCCCCCCCCCCCCCCCCAGTATGAACACGTGTAATTAAGTAATCCCAGCCAAAATTACCCCAGCTAACCCAAAACTGAGATTCTGGTGAGGTGCCTGACGGACTACATGAATAAATTACATCTAAATTACGCATTAATTCAGCACTCGATTTAGTCTGCTGAACCATTTTATAGGAATCGAGGATTTTGCTTAACAGTTCTCTTTTTTTTTTTTACACGTATGTCAAAACATGACGACAAATGATCTGAAGCTCCATTTTAAAATATAAGTAGAAAGCTTGAATGTCAAAAACTGACACTCAGTGGAGCCCTAGTTGCCACAGAACTGCTAATAATACTGGCAAGTCAGTGTTAGTCACTTCACTGCTTTGATTCAGACAAAAAATATATATATATACATTGGATAGATTTGCACAAAACAGTGAAAAGACATTCACAGCCACCAGAGGATGAAGTCTCGTGACTTTACATAAAATATTAGCATTAAATGCATTTAGGCATTGCATTGTACGACATTAAGATAAAATAGTCTGCTATGGCACTTTTTCTACCTCAACACTTTTAGCACAAAGGGCTGCTGGCTGCAGATCGCCTGTTGATGCACCACTGGTGGTCTTTTCAAAAGATGGCTCAGATTTTTCTCTGTGTTCGCAAAATGAAAATCAGTAACAGAAGCTGATAAACAAAAATAGACTATAAGCAATTTGTCTGCCATTGGACTGAGGTCTACCATACAATCTTAAAGGTCACAAAGGAAAGCATCTATTAGCTGGAGCAATGTGTTCAATTTCACTGGATAACCCATCATACTGAGCAAAAAGATAAATGTTTTTGTTAAATGACAACACATTATGGGGCACATTCTGGAAATAGTGTGGACTGGCCACATGTTCCGAGAAGAACTCCTTCCCACGGTAACCCTGAAATAGGCAGACTCAGTCATTTTTATGTAAGGCCAAGATCTTTAATTTCCCTTCACACACACACACACACACACACATAGTGTATATGTATGTATATCATTCATAGACAGGCAGAGATGATTTTGTAATTACTTTGTCAATTTGAAAGCGAAACCTCACATCAGCACAATTTAAGATTAGACGGCTCATTTGGTCAGATAAAGTGTGTATGCTTACTGCACAATCTTGCTGCCTGCATTTATACGGTACAACTTGGGCCTGTTTTTTACATTCAGAAATTCATGCATGAAGACTTTGCCGTAGAGGAATCCTTTTTATCCTCTGTGTTACGAGTGCAACAGGGCACTTGTGTAAATGTCATTTTGCTTTGATAAAAGCTACAATCGCTGCATATGTTTGTTGTTGTTGTTTTTTTTGGTGGGGATGTTATCCCTCAGTGTTTTTTTTTCTTCTTTGGAAAACCCTTGATCTGGTAGATCACTTTGAAGACAAGTAAGCAAGTTGATTGCTGTAGTATTCAAAGAAAGTTTGTTTTTTCCCTAAGGCTTGTTGATGTAATATATATTGAGTTGCTCATCCATCAACACAAACCCTGTCCAGCAGACTCATTCAGAATATAGAGATGTATATATGCAAATGAATTCTGCGATAAGGTTGTAAAAGACTGTTTGTTTTTCAAGATGTTCTGTGTGGTAGGAACGATTAGGGAAGCAAAGTTCAGCTGGAACAGGAAAATCTTCCGCTCCATCTACAGTGACGCCGTCAAATGTTAATGAGTGAGAGGGTGTCGAATTGGTTCTGAAATTGTCGTTGCACCTGCAAGACATTCTAACACAGCTCATAAAGTGATAACCTTCATGATGGGATGCAAGGGTACTAAACCATTTGCATCCCCCAGCCTACCCTCTGAATAAATGCTCTGTCAGACCTGCAAGGAAATATCTGTAGCAGACCCTGTGGTGTGATTCGCATGGGAATAGCGATTGTGCTTTTAGATGTGCATACAATTTTGCTGATTAAATATTCCTCCAGAATCTGGTGTTATCAGAGCCGTCATGAGAATTCATAAAGGGAGATTAGACAGGAAGAGTGCATACTCTTGCAGTGTGGTGACATGATGCCGTCTCTAAAGGATGTCCTTAGAGCAGGGAAGCCGAAATGAAAGTCTATCCGCTATATCTTTTTTTTGTCACCTTTCAGTTTTGCCCGTTAAGAGTTACCACAGCAGATAATCTCTTCCATCTCCCTGGCAGATCGAGCTCCACTTTCCTTTGCCAGGCGTTTTTACTGCTGCCTTTGTTTGGATCCGTGACGAAGAGCTCAAAAGAATAACTGAGAAAAAAACACATAAAGCAAAACATTTGCACAATCTTTCTCCTATGGCAGGTCAACTCAAACTGAACATACTCGGGTCGAGTCTGCCTTTGTTCACGTGTCTTCGCCTCGCCTCGCCTCGGCTTCACTCGTGTGTTCGAACTCCGAGAATCTGTTCAACTTCAGATGGATTTTAAACTCCTTTTTTTGGGGTCAAAAAACGAGTTGTTCAACAACTGAGGTTCCACTGTATATATTACTAGTAGTACTAGTATCATCATATATGCGGACAAAAACACATACTGAACCAAAATGGCATCTTCTCTATTGGATGTACCATGACTCACTGATGGGCCTTGGCCATGTGCATTTACACATTGCTATCATAGCGCACATGCAACGGTTACATCAGATTACTCATCTTGCAGTAAAACAGGGTGCAGGAACATTGACATCGAAGAAATGTGAGCTGGCTCATTGTGTAAGAGGTTAAGGCTTTCTGCCAAGCGTGTGGAAAGTGCAGAAGAAATTATGGCTTTTTCTTTTCAAATTAATTGACCCCTTCGAATTAGCTTCAAAGTGAAGGAGAAGTAATTCCTACTCTTAGTTGGATGTACATTTACCACTCTTCCTCATTGCCTGGGGCCTGTCATGTTCAGTACAGTGTTCCGAGCTCCTTGCTTGGCTGCCTTAATTAAATATTTGATATAAAATGCCAAAAAAAGATAGAATAGCTTTGATGAGGGACCATGGCAACTATTACCAGGAGACGGAAACAGATAAGGATTTCTAATTCAGTAGCCATTAGAAAAAGAATAAAGGTTTTTAGTTCGTGCATTTGTCCAGTTGCTTACACGAGTTGTTCCTTTAGACATATTTCTGTCCTGAGAATAAGTATAAAATTGTGTGTTCTCCTCTGAGCACCCTTTTGAATGTACAAAAGTACTTTGAAATTGAAAGGACAGGAGTGGATTCACCACTTTGACATGTACTATGGTATTTTAGTCAAGCCCTTCAGCAAGTGTGTATCATTATTGAGAACAAGGGTAATTAGGTTAAGATGTTCCTAATTGACTGGCTAGACAGCTCATGACTCTCATTTCCAATGCAAAACTGGAGTGTCAACAAACACAGAACGGAGCTCAAGACTCTTTGGGAGGCAATAAGGGATCAGCAAGTCATAAGCAACTTATGGTCATGGGTTCAGTGTATCAATAACCTTTGGGAAAGACAAAATACATGAACTCGAAAAGCACTCGGAGAGCGTGGACCTCCCCCAAGCAGCTCATTCCCCTCCTAATGGTGATCTGGATCATCAAAAGGTTCTAAATTGTTCTTGGTATATTTATCCACCAACCATGAAAAGTAAAAGTGAATCAGAGTTTATGTGTATTTGGAACTGATTTTTAAATCCATAAATGGGGCTTGGTGAGCTCGAGGCCCCCGCCCTGCATGACTGAGTCAAATTACATAATCATTGGTCAATAATCAACCGAGATACTGAGGAACAAATTTTGAAGCTCCATTGACTGCAATGTTAATGAAACATTCAAACTGTTCCACAATCAACAATCTGTTGTGGATCATCACCAAAATGTAATAATTTATTCCAGGTAAAATCCCCAACATTTTCTGAAGATTTCAGCCAGATCCATACAGAACGTTTTGAGTTATATCGCTAACAGATAGAAGGACAAACAAACACTGGCAAAAACATAGCCTCCTTGGCGGAGCTTCAACCATGAAGTCAGAGTAGCACTGACGAAAGATGTGGTGACTGAAGACTGAAACATGGCTCAACATGACTGCAGTAAGTCTGTGCTTCAGGATCTGATCACTGCAAGGCGACTACAAGTATGTGTAGGCTCTACATTGGTTTTGATCAAGTCAAGCTCGACTTCATCTGCCCTACTTATATGTCAAAACAGTGATTCCCATTCTCAAGACGAATGTGTTAATTTTTAGGCCAGGATCAGTTACAAGTGTTCTTTTATTAACAATTTAAGGCTTTGCTATAATACAAAGCCTTGGCTCAGCCCCTTTTGATACTATCACAAACCCTTGCATAGGGCTGGACTGAATGATCAATTTGGGATAGCCAATGTTCAATGAACATTTCTGAATATTTAATGTTCAGTTGCAATTTTGTGTAGTAGTTAAAGCCTCTTTTCCAGACTTCAGGAGTCAAGGGGAGCAGCAGGAACTTGACATGCCGCTAGTGGATGTGCATATTAATTGTACACAGCATGGAAAAAAGTAATGGAGGAATAATTTAAAATACGAGAAGTTTGTTCACGCTTGACTGGTTATTGCAAGGGTCATCATACTGACCCCGATTCCACAACCCTACACGCACTGATTGACTTGATTCTCAAAGTGTCGCTGGATCTTTTGCCCCTCCCCATGCACCTTGTAGTCGGCGAGTTTGTGCCGGAAACCCATTTTATGATTTCTGTCAGTTGCCTTGAGTTAGAAAGACCATCTTTTATAAAGACAACTAAAGTGTCTTTATCTAGTTAATCCAAAATGAAGGACTCTTTCAAACTTGTCAAATATTTGGTTGTTTTTTTTAATAACATAATACAAGCTCTAAACGACAGTGCTGAACGCCAAGCTGTATACATGCAGAAGCATGAGCAGAAACCACCCTCCAGCACTAAGTAAAACAAATATATTATATATACAAATAAATGATCAAAATAAAGCGAGAGAGAGAAACACGACAATGGACAGAATTAGTCATTGCATTTGAATCATGAGAAGAAAGCAGGGGAAGTTTTGCATTTCGGTATGTGTAAGTCTCACTAAGTTCTTCCACAGTAGAAAGAAATATCCACTAAATTTGAATCATTTAAATTACTTCCCTCTAGCTTATTTTATATATTTATTTTTTGTGAATGGATACAGGGCTCGTAATGATCCTTTCATTGTGCGAGGCACTTTGTGACTCACGCTCGCATGAAAGGTGCCATACAAATAAATTCAATCATTTGCTTGATTGATAGACAGACTCAACTCTTAAAGCACAAGCCCACATATAAACAAATTCATATGTCACATACACCTCCAATATTAATTGAGGTTAAACGGACCCCAGTGCTCCCATTAATGGTAAAGCTATCCAAATGCCTACCTATAGAGACTGGTTCACTCTAAACATATTATATTAGAGCTCGTCTGACACAACAAGTGTAAATATAAGGTAATATGTGAGGCAATCATAATAATAATAAGTGCTGAGCAGAGAGAACAACTCCCACTGCTGCCGTCACCTGGAGACTGTTTTACTCCTTTATCAACTTCTCACTCCACAAAAGTCTTGCATGTTTGCTCAGCTTCTGAATTCCAGCTAGAGAATATTGCAATTTCACGCCCTCTTAATAGATGAAGTCTTTCTATTTCGCTTTCCATGAATCTTCTTGGGCTAAAGTGGCTTGCAAAGTGTGTCACTGTTGCACCTGACATTTGACAGATTGCACCCTTTGAGACTTGGGCGGGGGGGGGGCATCATGTCAGAAATCCCTTAGCTGTATCCTCACATTCCGTTTACAGTCAGCAAAGATTAAACGAACACCAGTGGAACAAATCGGGCTGCTTAAAGAGTTGCATCTGAATTACACTTGTAGTCTGAGAGAGGAAACCGGGGTTACAGTTGGCGAACAATAAAACAGCCACGATAGAGTGAGCTTGGAGGAAGGCGAACAGCAGAACACAAGCCATCATTAAACTCTTATTAAATACGGTGTTCCGCTTCTTTGTTCTTGAGTGTCTTGATCGTCAATAAACGACCCTTTTAGTTTGACTTCCAGCTGGCTTTCAAATCTCTCTCCCATACACTTCCATCAGAAGCAATCGGCACTGAGCAGGCCATGACAACGGACTGCCTATAGAGCAGCACACACGCTGAATATCAATGTCTGCCTGAGCCATGCTGCGTCCTCTCTGGTTTGGAAAATGTACCTCTGCAAGGAAACGGGCCTGGCCCTGTTCTGGTGAAGACACTCTGTTGGAAACACTCCTACGCAAGTTCTAGGATTGACACTCTATTTAGTTTTTCCTTCATTCATGTCACCTAAATGCAACTGAAGAATCCACTGTGGCTTTTGTGCTAATATATAACCCACCTGCTTGATTGATCTTCCTGTCAATGGTGCATTTTTTATTTCTCTTTTGCTGGGGAGGCTCACGTGCACACGTGTTTGTCAATTTAGGTCTGTCTTTCAGTATTCTTTATGGATTCGGGCATTTTTGGTCAAATAGTACATTATTCGAGAGACTGTTTGAAATTCTCCTCTTCCTATTTCACGCGCTTCCTGCCGCTACAAGTTTATCTCACCTGAAACAACTTCGCTTAATTTCGCCTCTTCGTCTTTTTGCTTGAGACGTGCGGAAAAATGAAAAATGATGGCACTGTTATAGACTATAAGTATTTTAATAAGCGTAAAATACATATTCTCTGGACAAAGATCAACTACATGCATAAACGAAGAAAGCCCCTCCACTGACACCATTTATTATGTTGCCTGTTTAGTTTATTTATTGGAATTTTTCATTTGTTGATGGTTTAAATTGGGGTAGGACTTGATAAGCCTTGGCTTCTTCCTATTCCTTTCAGGTCAAATGTGTATTAAATTGAAGCTGTATTTTTTTTTTTTAAGGGTGTTCTATATATATTTACAAAAATAAATAAAAAAATAAATTGTTGTTGCATTTGAAATAAATATATAAAAAACAAAAAACAAATATATGCAGATGTGGATATCAGGCTTTATTGAAAAAGACTGCGACGTTGCCTTCGCGTAAAAGCCTCCAAATAGTAACGCAGTTCTCCATTTGCGAATTTGCTTTGAGGTCAGAGTGTATTTTGGAGGTCTGCTGCAAACTTCACTTCGTGTAACGTTTATTTACGACCTTAAATCGTTCAGAGATAATTAATATCCTTACCTTACGCACCCGCCCGCCGAATTCCAAGTGTTCCTAAGGTCATTGCGCGCATATTCAGAGGACAGTGAGAAGTGGGAGTGATGAGGTGAAGTAGGGTTGGGTTAGACTGCACAAAGCCTAATCCAGTTCTTTAGTGTCCTTCAGACGTCGCCAACCCTGTAATCTTCAAAGCGAGAGGGATCTGCGCCTCCCCGGGGAGCCCGCGATAGTGCCAGTGCCAGGTTATGCGTGCGACTCGCGTTCTCGCACTCATCTCCGGCCACTCAAAGTTTATCCTGTAACTAATGCAGGGGACCCTGCGCAAAAAAAAAGAAATGTGAACGCTTTTCAGAGTGTGAGAGGTTCGGCTCCGTCTTCAGCACAGAAACCCGAACAAGCGTTCCTGACAGGTGGCACATCCACACAGACTCACACGCACCATCGAGCCTCGGTATGTGGAGACGGTTGAACTATACTCCCGGTGGATTAACCCCTTGTGTGCATTGAGCCACGCCGTCACCCAACTACTTTCTCTTTTCTTGCGCTTTGGCGCCACCCTAAGTTGTACTGGGGAGAGTCCTGTCCGTGTGGATCCCCAAACGTCTTCGTGTCCAGCCCCCTTGTGAAGAGCTTTAGGTCGATTGATATATGATTGGGAGTTTGGCAAACACTTCAGGGGTTTGCTTTGAGGAGTTGGCGCTTCTCATATTGTCATTCTATTCAGAGCCTCAAATGAATTAAATCTCACTGGAATGGAACTAATCCTAATCCCTTTGCAACCCCATCAAATGTCCTCAATAAACAGCCCGATAATGTTCTGAAATTATGCTTACACCCCCCCCCAACCCCAAGTGAAAAGAAAGTTTAAAAGTAAAAATATGTCAATGTGCATTATGGCTACATCCATCCATCCATTTTCTTGTAGACGACCTGACCGCAATAGTCTTGTCTAAATCCTCTTATCCACCTTCCAGGTCACGGGTCTACTTGGACCTGGATGAGATGCCAGCTCGTTGCAGGGCTACAAATACTCCTGCTCACATGCACCAATGGATAATTTGGTGTGACTAATTCACCTGAGGTGCATGTTTTTTTTATTTTACTGATTTTATGCTGATCTTATTCTGCATCCAAAGGCACTGACCCAGTTCACAATCATGACATTAGTTTCACAGGTTTCATAGGTAAAACAAATTATTAAAATGCTGGAAGTCAACCCGTAATACACAAATAGAGTAATACCAAGACATGGGAGAGTAATTTGTCCTCGACTGCACTCGTATGTCAATTCCATGTTCGCACCGCTCTGCCACTTTGCATCAGCATCTGGGGGCACGCTCGCGTGTAGCTCAAATTTATGCATCTCAAAGCAAAATATTGCTTGTTGGCTTGCTCGCATCTCGGAACACTCGTATATACGAGCACTCGAGGTATTACTGTATGTAATTTCCAATCAATTTCCAGTACTGTAACATACTCACACTAAATTCAAATAATTTCCTCTAACAACAAGAGTAATTTATCAAATTATCATCAATCCATCCACCCATCCATCCATCCAGAAACTCGTAGATGAGACAAAGTCAATCCTAGCGTATCCTTTCCTAACCAGGGAGAATCCGGAATGCCGGAAAGAAGTCCGAACACTAAAAACCTGGTAGAGAACTAAGGGTTGAGCAGAGTATATGTAGAGTGGAGGCTGATTGAGAGATGGGTTGCAGGTGGCTGGGAAAACAGGTGAAGTGGATGAACTTGATTGAGTACAGGGGCGTGGCGGAGGAAAAGTTAATACTGTAAAACACGCAAATGGCTTGAATTCAAGCATAAATCATGACACTATCAAAAAGAATAAATTCCAAAAGTTTAGTCACAAAACATCTGCACAAACTCAGAACTCTGAATTGACACTTCTGCAAAAACACAAAGCAGCAGTGGATGAAAAGTTGAACAAAGAAAACTTTATCTCTACAGCAATGTTGTGAGTCACTTGTCATCAATGAACCCCCGGCTCCCAAGAGATCCTTGCTCATTTCAGTATGTTTCTGTACAATAACTAAACAAATCAGCTCAACATTGACTAGAAGTAATCACTGTATGGAAGCTAGGAAACATTATTATGCAACACAGGCTGCTTCTCGTGAAAAAAGGGTCCTTGAGGTGTCCTTTATTGATTTTTGGGTAGATTGGAATTATTTGTCCATAAACAATGAGCTTCATCATAATAACTCATCCTGTCTGTTCCAATCAACGAACGGAGAAAGAATTAAATGTGTCCGTGCTAATCTGACAGATTTTCTTGTCACGGGATTTAAATATTGCAAAATTGTTGAAGCCTGAACAATTGCAGATATTTCGGGGAAGATTTAGTGTTAAATGGCTCAGCATAGAGCCATTAGCCAAAGCACAGCTCTCACAGTAAGAAACCATGAATGAAACATATCAATTTACATTATAAAACTGTTGAGGGTTTTGTGTGTGGGGAAAAGGTCCTGCCCTTCTTTATTATGTTGATAAAGATATTACATCTGTGTTTCTATGACAATTCAATAAGACGGATTCACAAAATAGAAAAATATAGTGGTTGTGCAGGTTCAATGTCTTGAGACAGACACTGTATGGTGACAAATTCTTATTCATCTCTATGATCGCTGTGTATGAGCATAGAGTGGAGTGAAGAGTGAAGCTGATCTCTGGTTTTAAAAAAAAAGAGAAGAGATCAAAATTGTCATGAACCTGTTAAAGTGAAATAATCGCTGTGGAATGACGAGTTGTGTTAAGAGCGTCTTTATAGGTGGAAAATGCAACCCAGAATGCTTCTCTGACTGACAATCAGACACATGGAGGAGGTATAGAATCAGGCAATGGGGTGCTTTTTGAATTTGATGAGCTGTGTGATAAATAAAGGTCATTACTGAGAAAGAATAAGAGAGGATTTTGCTAAAATGCCTTCTTTCCCGCTGGAATAACTTTTGTAATGAAACCAAAATAGAATCTAAACAATATGATGCTTTATGCTCGCCTGCAGTGAACTGTGTTCTACGATAGGATATGATGCTGCTTTAACTCCTCGTGTAATGCTCCATAAAAACACAACATGGTCTGTTGTGTCTATCTTTATTATAAAGGTGTAGACAAATACTGTTCCACTTTCATTTTAAAAGCAAGTCTGGAATATAATAAACTGCCGTTAAGTGGGGGGTTTTTTAGTCCTCGAATCTCATCACAATTAGGTTAGCTCTCACTTGGGCCATTAATCAGATCCCCTGACTCATGAATGGGGCAGAGTGGCGCCTTTGGACCAGGGTAAGCCAAGGTACGGCTGCGCCTTCGAACAAAGTGGAAATCAAAATCAGCAAACACAGAACTCTTAGAGAGCAGGGGAGAGAGCTGAAAAAAGTAGAGGCACACTGTGACATTTAAAAATATCCCACTCGTCTTTCAGATGATCTTCGAGCCCAGATTGAAAACTTTATCAATGAGCTCTATCATGTTCCTCCCTCAGTCCAAAAGTTAGGGAAAAACAGAGAGTGGGGTTCAAGGAGGTGACGTTGTTGCCTCACAAATTCTATTAGGATCTGAACGGTCACAGTGGCCATTGTGAACAGCGTACCCAAAAAAGATGACTTGGCCTGAGAACAACCATTCTTCAATTAGTTTTTCAGCAGCAAGTTGTCATGCACTGCTTGTCATTTTTCATAATTGATTCTGTGAACATGACAAATGTATTTCAGCACAGAACTAAATGTGACACACACATAATTAAGATGTCCAAAATGAGTGCTCTGTTGTATGTATGACAAAAACATTCTGTGTTATACCTGCCAAATCTGATTGTGAATCAATCCAGAAATAATAGTAAAAAAAATAACAATTAAAAAATTAATGTCTGATGTGATCTGCCTTCCTGATTTTTTTAACCTCCACCAAAGACGTTGTGTTTTTGATGGCGTTTGTCTGTCTGTTTTTCTGATTGTCAGCAGGATTACAGGATGCCCGTCTGGATACAATTCCCATTTACTTATTATGAGGCTTTAAAATATATATATTTTAAAATATGCATTCAATTCAATCACCAAAAATGACAATCATAAAGGGGTCTGATATGAACTATCATGCAAAATGTCTTCTGGATCTGATCCAGAATAAGGCCAGGAAAATTTTAACATTTTAATATTGAAAACTCAATTTACGGATTCAAAAATCTGTTACAAATACACATCAACTCCGATTCACATTTACTTTACATTGTTGGTGTATGAAGATACCAAGAACAATTTATAACCTTTTGATGATGCTCTGGATCACCGTGTGGATGGTGTAAATCCAATTAGGAGGGGAAGCAGCTTGGTGGAGATCTACACTGTCCAAGTTATATTATTTCATTTTATTTTGCAACTTTCTCGACCAGGTGACAGAGAAAGCAGGGAGGGTGCTAATCTTTTATCGGTTGTAAAATAATCAACACCATCTACATCACAGTGAAACAAATGAGTCATTGGTGACCAAACAAAGCTGTGGCGGTAGCAGATTGGGTCTTATGGTCAGTAAATTACAGGAGAAGCACAAAAACGAATTGATCTATACTCTGACGCTGCAGGCTAAATATGTCTTCTTGATTAAAAAGTCAATGGCAGCCAAAGAGATGAGAGCCTGAGTCTAAGAGATAGCTGGGTTTATGAACTCAATAAAACCGCTCAAATAATGAGAATCCTCATCCAGTAATCCACCAATAACATTTAAAGCATGGTATATTTTGCTTGGAAAGTGTGCTGAAAAAAGTGTCTGAAGTAATTAGCTGAAAATACATCTTGCCCAGCTGGCGCAAGAGCTCCAGACGAAGGAAGATATTTGGCAGCAGCTTCAAGCGCAGAAGAAGGCCTATAATGAATATTTGAAGTACATGGTAAAGTGCAGTCATAGAAGCTGCATCCAAATCAGACATGAGCAGGACATCGTGTCAATTATACATACATATACATCCATTTGTATCAGGAGATACAAATCCTGATCCACCAGATTTAAAATGATGGGCACCTCAGAAAACACTGTGTGTATACTGTTTGTGTGTGTGTGTGAGTGTGCTATGCATTATCTCCAGAGAGATTTGATTTATATCCTGCCTCCTCCTGTTGTTCGGTATCCTGTTAGTCCCGGCTGATGTCCCCCAGCGCAGGAGCGAGCCAGTTCTTCTCATCAAAACACATGGTTTCCATGCCAGTGGTCTCGGGCAGCCACATGTACCCACGTTTAGTTCAAACGAGATCATCAAAATCAGCGAGGAATCCATGCAACATCGCAATGCCTATTCCAGAACTGCCAGAGCCGTTCCATTCTACATGGATAGTGCACATAGCAACTGTAATTTTGTTGTTCTTGTTGTTCTTGTATTCTTATTATTTTTTTCATTTATTATTATTAATAAATATGAGAATGAAAAAACTAGTTGTGTGATGTCATCTTTCTCTGGCTGCAGAGGCTGGCTGTAATCTCCTTCTGCATCCAAATAAAGTGAGACCTTGGCCTGAGGCAGATACATTTCCAAGAGAAGTGATCATTCATCCCAGCCTTGAGAAAAACAAACAACAACAATCATTTAATGTCTGTATGCTAATGATGTGGCCATAGCGATCCAACCTGGAGCCAGAAGCAAGACTGTCAACATCGATTTTCAGGAGCTCAAGGGGCATGACATTGCACCATCATCCAAAGGTGGTTGCCAGAGTACGACAGATCAAAGACAAGTCATGTGACAGCCAGAGAAATGAAAACAATATTTGGGCCACTGAGATAGAATAGATAGACATATTGAATGCCCTCTTCAGTTCATGGGTGCATTGATGAGAAGGCGTGACCTCAGTTGCTCTGGTCTGTGACTCAAATCAATACTTTATCAAAGGTTTAGACAAGTCACATAGAAATAAAATAGAATAGAAAGCCTTTATTGTCATTGCATAGTGGATATACAACTTCATGAAGGCACAGAAAGGGTTTCAGATTCTACGTGGCTGTTTCTCTGGCATACAGGCTAACTTGTGTGGAGGGTCTGTAAATCCTGAGTATTTTATACATCCCAGAAATTAATTTTGGTCACTAGATACAATTGGGTCACGGCAAATGATGACTAAGGAGATATTTCTATTAATTCATTTACTTACTTTTACAACTATTACTATTCAATTCCAACTCTTTCTGTGTGTTTTTTTATTTCCGGATTTTAGATAATTCTTTGAGATTTTCACATCGAGACCTTCAGACAAGTTTCCAGCAAAGTTAGAATTTGTGAATTATTACATTGTAATCATGTGAAAATCCATATAAAGCCCTACAATACATGCAAACACAACCTGTCAGCACCTAATCATCCAATCAAAAAATTGGCTGAAAGTTTGCTCACAGTAGAGCTGGTGCAAAGCAACAAGATAAAGAAGACTTATCTGCCATCGAGTTCATATACTGTACTGTAAAAAAAGAAATCACATTTGCATAGTTTTGCATTAGAACTAAACGCTTTAGTTGTTAGAATGGCAGACAAAGTTTTACAAAAATATGAGTATAATTAAGCTTGTGCCTTGAGACACTTAACGACAGAGTGGTGGTTGTACTCCCCTGCTGCAGGGCTCATGGCTCCATCACCCGCTATGATCCCCATTGAAACTGTTTATCCTTCAACTTCCTATTTGTGTAATTGTTCGGATGCGAATGGATGCCTCGCCGTTCTGAACAGGTTTATTAGTCCCACCACACTTTGTACCTTTGTCCTCTATCTGTCATTTAATTTAACACCCAAAAACTACAAATTAAAAATCAAGAGGTAATTAGACAGAAATTACCGGTAACTGTGAGAAAGAATGAGGTGGATTCATTTGCGACATGAAGACAAATCTGACTGTCTATGTCTACTTAAAAGTCTAAACACATTTGTAGCTGTGGTAGGCCGTACATATGCGCCGGCTAAATGTTTAATGATCACATTTCATCTGCTCATATAATCAAAGTCAAAACTGTTGGTTTACATTTGACTGGTTTTTCAATGTAATATATGTTTTTGGTTTTTTTTAGCATTTCTTCAAATCTTATTAAATTAAAATAGTAATGGCCCAACAGTTTCACTTATTAATTATGTTCATGGCTATCGGCAATATAAATTAATTAAACATTCTGCTGCGGCTACTCGAGAGTGGGTTCTTTACACCAGAGGTAACACTTGCGTGCCTGCCGTGTGTATTTTCTGTCCATATAGCACAAATTGGTAAAGACTGCATAAGGTCATGTTAGGATGTGGGAACACAATGGGGGGGGGGGGTGGTAGGATGCAAAGGAAAGATTGAGTATGCCATCAAATGCCCCCATCCCAATCCCCACCCCTGAATCTCCCCTCCTGTTTTCAGCTCAGTTCTCTCTTTAGCAGAATTATTGATGGTGCTTGTGAGGTACAGAGGACTGAGATGAAGACGTCCAAATCCCTGGGCAGCAAAACAAGAGCTATGGCACATGGAGACAGAAGGAGGAACCAGGCGTGCAGTATTTATTGCAGTATTCAATATGAAGAGAGAGAGGAAGAGAAATTGAACTGAAGTCCAAAGTGGAGCAAACTCATGCTAATGCATCAGGCTAGGGAGACAGAGTCAGCTCATTTAATTAAGTAAACAAGGCAATAACAGAATCAAAATGCACAATTAGGTTAGTGTTATATTTTTAGGCCTATGTTAATTATTATTATTTATTGCCAGGGACTCATACGCACCAGAATGCATTTTTTTGTCCGCCATATAAACAGTCTAGATTTTAATTTACGTAAAATTGAAACCTGCTTAGGAGCTTCCACTGTCAAATAAATGCAAAAAGTACATCTTCCTATGAGTTTTGGAGGTCAGTAAAAATTCTAATGGAAATATTCAAGCAAACCTCAAGCACCTCAATATGTGTTAGTCATTAAATCTGCGCCCCACAGACTCGAGACAAGCTGTAAACACAACAACAGTATGTCATTACCATTTAATGGTCAACCAACAAGCTGCTACACAGCCAGAAGCTACGCTAACACTAAATCACATTATACAAGGATCACATATAGACCTTCATTGAACAGGACAACAAATTTGTATAAAAATAATATCACACCGAAATGCAAGGACTCTCTTTCTTTACGGCTGTAATTCAGCTATCGGGAACACTGCTTGTCTGATGCACTTCAAACTTGACATGTGAGCTGCTGGGGCCTCGGGGAAGTAATCTCTTTGGTGCACTTTTGTTATGCGATACGCTCAGGACTAATACATTTAGAAAAAAACTGTAAAAAAAAAAAAAAAAAAACCTTTGGAGCTCTGCTGCAGCAAAGCAATACCACCAGAAATTGTGAGATTGTCTCAGAAACCAAAGAGTATCCATCCTCATAGATCGAATATATCATTATCTTCATGTTTGCATGTGATGCACGTTGACACAACCTCCTCTGTTTGTTCTTAATTAAACTTTGATGTTCCACTGCCACGGTGATTGATACGGACATATCTGTTCTAAATACATGGACTGAACCGCAATGGAGTATAAATGACATACATGAAATATAAATGAGGCCTTTCCTTTGTTGGTCGTTGGGCATTACTTTGCTAAGGCACATTTAGAACTGGTGCTCCGCTAATATTTTTAAATGAGGCATTCGGCAGTTTTTTAATTATTTTTAAAAGTGTCAATGTGTGACTATGACTTTGGAATTTCAGTACAAAGGGCAGTTCTGATCACATTTTTACAGTGTAAGAAATACGGAGATGACAAGTGTTTTTTCACTACAGGCTATTTCCCCATACATGGTAAAGAGCATTTTTCTGCATTGAAAATAAAGTAACAGTGGTTTATAATAATGGTCATGGACTCATGGTACATTACAGGCAGTCCTGGTAGGTGTCGGTGGAGGCGGAAAGAAAACATTGGGGTATATTTCTGTTGTTTTGTGTGTGAATATTTCCTGTTTCTTCAGTTTCATCATGCTTACAAAATCTAACTTGTCTCCTCTTCAGTCTTTTTTTTTTTTTACTAAGATAACTGTTTTGTCTCTATTCCCAGGATCCAGGATGTACAGGAGATGCTTCGTGTGCTGTGTGAGCATAAAAAAAAGACAGCTAAAGGATGAACAAAAGGGACAGAATTTCAGTAAAAGAAATTAAAAGGATGTTTTGATTGTGATTCCCTTGCCTTTTCTCCCTTGCTTGAGCTTTTATAAATGCACTCTGTGTCCCCCTAAACAACCCTTAATGGTTGTTCTTGATTATAGCAACAGATTAGAAGTGTCCTCTTTGCTTCTGTCTTTGTTTTTTTCAATTAAATTAACATTCCATAGCCATCTCTTCCAATTTTCAATCACGACCAAAGAGAAATTATTCTTATGTTGGCAATTAATAAAACTCACTGCCAAAGATTCATCAGGAATCTCATGAACATGGCTGCATTGATGTTGATTAATGACGAGGGGAGAAAATGAAGTGAACACAGTATAGCCAGCTTTCCCATTTGATAAATGCCATGGTCAAAGGGAATGTCCCTGTGATTCACATTTAAGGGAATGAGATCATCATCATCATCATCAAAAGGTGACCTTTGTCATTAAATCACATGATAGCTGATAAATAATTCCATCAGTTTGTGTCATGGATGGTGTTCAATTATGAACAAGTGATTTTTGAAACCCCCCCAAGAAATTTTCACCTACAAAAATACACGTTACATAATTATAATGTGTAAAACATTTTATCCCAAAGCCAGTTTTGCATTTCGGACCGATCATTCAAAGCTATGGCTGTTTCCTTTTACTCAACCTCTTCAATTGATTGGAGCACAACACATTTCAAATGTCATTCCACTTATTTGTGCTTATGAGTCCCTCTAGAGGAACATTAACAGAATCACAGCACAGTTGAACAGGTCATTCTTGTGGATTTTTCTAAAAAAAAAAACTTTTTTTTTTCCAGTTGATGTACAATTTGGATTATTAGATAACATAATATAGTCAAAGTCTTCAGATATAAGTTAGGGGCTTTATTGTAATTTCAACAATGTACAAGAACACAACAACAAAGTACGCAGATTAAGAGGATATGCACATGACAATGCGTAAAGAAGTCAAATAGGAAACAAACACTGTAGGCAGTATTGTTTAAAATGTGTATTCATAAAAAATACATGCATGTACACACATGTGTAGTCTGTGGACTTTTCTCTCATGTTATAGGGTCGATAAAAATGATGGGGGTTAATCTGCAGTAAATACACTTGGTCACATTAAACTAAAGCAACTTCAATTCTGTCACCCAGCTCTGTTTCATCCCCACCCGTCACTTCCTTGCTTGGTTTTTAATTACTTTACAAACCGTCCGTCGCCATGTTGGGTTAGAGCGCTGACAACTAAGATGAGGCCACTTCCTGTCATCCCACAGACTGAGACTTGTGAAATAACAAGCTGTGACAATGACAGTTCAGTTTGTCTCTTGATTTTTACAAGCTGTGACAGCACAACTCAGAAAGCGTCGCCATCTTTAAAATTCACAAGTTGCTGTCCTGTATATTTCTTCTCTTGCGTACTCTAAAGTATTGGTGATCTGTGCTGCAGCTTTTTAAACACATTTTGAGGATTCATTAATTATTGAGAGTCTTGCTTAAAATGAAAAAAATAAATGTACTTAGCCTGTCAGCTTCAATGCGCCCACCACACATTTTAGCCCAACTGAGGAAGGAGGAAGAGGAAATAGATGTTTTCAAAAATAGTTCAGCTGAAGTGTGAGTCAGTACAGATATTTTCTGGTCCTCACACAAACCAAAATGGGCATGATATAAAGAGCAAGAATGTGTCAATTAGGTCGAAGGATTTTGGGCAAATGCAAAACTGCAACAGAAAATCTGACAGATTATTTCTATGCCTCTCCTAACACAGAAAAACAAGCAAACTGTAACCCAAACGTATGATGTAGGAGGTTTGGTCAAGAAAAGTCAGCTTTCATACAGAGAAGATAAACATAATAATTATTGCAAGAGCTATCCAGAACTGTAATGAAGGACTTGGAGATTCCCCAAATGAATTCACTCACGCAAAACAAATGAAGCAAATTAAAGATTTGAATTGAATTGAGAGTTCATGATCTGCTGCTTCCAACGTTCACTTGAGTGTTTCACTTCCCCTGAAATGAAAAATCAACAATTGCTACAATGCTTTGATAAGATAATAGTTGTACTATAATATAATATAATATATTTATTATATTGTATATTATTGCAACATATTTATACTTAAATTTAGAGCCATCAGCCAGAAAACGCAACTGACAAAATGCGTAGCGGATAAGTAGAGGAGAGCGCTACAACCAAACCCAAACAAACCCACAGATCCTACTTCCTTCTTGTGTTTTGTGGTTTAGAGAAACGCAGTCCAGCGCATGCACAGTGAGAGTAGGTGGATTGGGCAGGAACTGTTTCTGGCAGTATAAAAAGCCTGCGGCTTGCTGCAGCAGAGAGCAGAGTAATGGAACCACAAGAGATCAGAGTGGGATACCTGGTGAATAAGGTGAGATCGAGATCAACCTGCTCGAATTGTGTTTGTATAGCTTGAACGTGCTTTTTCGCAAATGCCTCCTTGACAATGTTTGTATTTAAAATTGACACCTCGATGATGGTACTGCAAGAAAAAGAAGACACACCCTGACTGAAATGAGATACAATATATATACACAGTTTTAACCTGTACATTCAACGTTTTTGAACCAACATGAGAAGACGCTGTTACTGTTGCACCAGTCATCAAAAACCGCACTCGTAAATGGGAACTGTGCACCAAGTTAAGTCAGTGACTAGAGTTTCAGATGAATTTTAATTTGAAACTTGCACCATAATTGTAAATGTGTTCTGTGTGACAGTGACTAAATCATCACTAAACGAGCCTCTTTTTTTGATGATAATTGAGACACCATGGCTGAGGAATAATCTTGTGACACGACAGTCTCTATAAATAGCCACAGCTGTGAGTCATTGTCATATATGGCTGAGATAACTGGAGACACAGCGACGCAGACACAGTTATTAAGCAAACAGACAATGTGCATATGTTGATTATATCATACAGTGTCAAAAAGAAAGTACGAATTAATGCTCCACGGAAGACAAAAGTCATCGCCAAGTCATCTTCAGTCATGCATTTCATCATATTGAATTCATTATTTTAAAAAAGTTCAATATCCTGAAACTCATCCCTCATAAAAGTAAACAAATGCAACTATTAATTAATTTCATTTTATTTCTCATTTTTGAGGCCATTCACTGGGAATTGAAGGTCACTGGTGAAACATTATGTACAACTAACTGTTATTAGTGCTAGCCATGCTTTTTTTTAACTTTTTTGCGAGGGTGGGGGTAAGAGGAACGTCTGACTGAAGATCTAAAAACATCAAAATATGTCTGCATCTATAATAAATTATGTGTCTATAATAATGAATGTATAATAAATGTATATCTTGCTCTATGTAATTCAGTAACTATATCCTCAACCGGTGTCCTTTGCTTAAGGCTGCATGTAAGCATGTGTTTTAATGATTCTCAGGGTACTCTGCTAAATCCATGGAGGACAGTGTGGGTGGTGCTGTCAGAAGATGGGGTGGAATTCTTTAATAAAAAGACAAACCGTACTCCAAAAGGAATGATTCCACTGAAAGGAGCAACACTCACTAGTCCTTGTCAAGATTTTGGCAGAAGGATGGTAAGAAAACCTTAAAGATACCTGTAAAATCTGAACAAGCATTATAGGATTAACCGTGTCCGTAGTTAATATTTTAAATGTAAAATACTAAAGTTGAGCATGTGAATAATTAAGTGTTTGCAGTGAAATTAGAAAATATCACAGACTGAATTATAAATTATGCTCCTTTTAGTGGCTTTTCAAGATTACCACAGATAAGAAGCAGGATCACTACTTCCAAGCCTCACATGTGGAGGAGAGAGAATCTTGGGTGAAAGACATCAAGCAAGCGATTACCTGCATACAGGGAGGAAGAAAGTTTGCCAGAAAGTCCACAAGATGCTCAATTCGCCTGCCTGACACAATCAACCTGAAGTATGTTCTGTACCAACTTAATGGTGCCAATAATTTGCTTAATACCACCATTTTATTTCAGCTGTAAATATCCCAATTCCCATGTTAGATTGACTGTTCCATTTGCTGGCAGACGATGCATTCATGAGATGTTTGAATATTTATTTTGCTTTTCTTTGTCTTCATTTAAAACCTTTTTTCTTGGAGACACTGATGCACACCAGTTCACTATGCAGTGAATACAAAGGCTGTACAGAGTACTACAGACTGACAGCATTGGACAGTCATGAATTGCATTAGAGGTTAATAGTCAGTTGCTTGTGCCTGTTGATAGAAATACAGTATTCTGCATATTGGATTTTCTCAGTGAGCTGTACACACTGATGAAAGACCAAGATGATGGCTTGAAAGAGTTCAAACTGGAGCAGCAGCACCGTGTCTTCAACCACTGCTTCATCGGTAGTGCTATCCGAGTTCTATTGATGTTACAGAAGTTCTCAATATTATGATAGTTATTTTAAATCCCTCTGTCCTCATATTTGCACAGGTTTGACCATAATAGACTGGCTGATTTCGAATGGAAAAGCAAGAAACAGGCCAGAGGCTCTCGTGTTGGCAACAGGGCTCCTTACTGAGGGTTTTCTCCAGCCTGCAAGTGACCTGTCAAAAGAGGGAGCAGAGAGCGGAGAGCAAGCAGCGTTTTTAGATCACGCAAATGCTCTTTATTACTTTGTAAGTAGAGAGGAATATCAAAAACCTGCTTTTTAATAAAGTGTTTTTGTTTTAATTTCATCATATATATGTGTGTTTTATGATTTCACATCTGTGCTCTGTGGCAGGCAGACAGGGGCTTCTTCTGCGATGGCTATTCCAGTGATGAGGATGTCCTTCTGAAGGAGGAATTCAGAGGAAACATTATAAAACAGGGCTGTTTGCTGAAACAGGTGAATCAGACAACAAGCAAAAACTGTATTTTATTAACCACGGGTCAGAGTGTCTCGATGAGAGGCATGATCTCATATTCACAAGCACACACTGCACATAAGAAAAGATACAGCTGCCCTGTACTGGAAAGTTAGAGCTTTCATGCGAATATAATCAGGCCGCTTTCATGTCACTGAAAGAGGGCGTCCCAAGTAAAACACACATTGTGTGCTTTCATCACAGGGACATCGGAGAAAGAACTGGAAGGTGCGGAAGTTCATACTGAGAGATGATCCTGCTTATATGCATTATTACGATCCTACAAAGGTAAATAAATTCACCTGTAAAAGCCTTAAGAAGAGTTTGCTTCTCCCTCACTTGAGCTTCTTTGCTCGTACTTTTTTTCCCTTTCTGTCTCCTTGCTGTTTTTGTGTTAGGATGATGACACCCTGGGCTCCATCCAGCTCCACGGGTCTGTGGTTACAGCTGTGGAGTACGTGCCTGATGGTGAGTGAGTCACAGGAAGCATACACCCATGTTTCTCTTCCTGCTGTGACTGATTGTGACCATGAAATATAAATTCTAGTTCTAGCTGAACTCGTCCATTTTCTCTTCTTTGCCTCGTTATTCCTTTCAGCCAAAAGGCACGATGTTGACGGTAACCTCTTTGAGATCATCGCCTCAGATGACACTCAGTACTTCCTGCAAGCGGCTACAGCCAAAGAAAGAAAGGAGTGGATCAAAGCGGTGCAAGCCGTGTCGAAAAGTGGGAAGTAGCAGGAGCAGCTGCGTAATGTGCGCCAGGCACATTTTTAAATCTCACATTTGAAACATGTCTCATTTAACGGCCTCTTGCTTATCATGATAGCTCCAACCTAACCACAATGTTTTACTGTTATAACTACACAGTTAATAACATGGCAGTTTGTTTTTATAATAACAATGACCATATACTTCGTAAGGCAATATCACAATAAAATGAAACTCAATGAACATGCCAGTCATTAGTAATAACATGGTAATAACAACTTAACAATGCTATTTTCTTTTGATCTAAACTGTATTCTGATCAATTACTATCAGCGCTTGTATTATTAAATACACAATATGCTTTGAGCACTGTGTTGGATTTTCTGTGCCAACTAATCAGAGCAGCAGGATAGTTTCAAGGCTTATTTGTATGCCCGATGTGGTTTTTCTAAGTTCCTCCTTGCTCACCCATCCTTCAACAGTTGGAGATAGTTTGAGCTATCGTGCAAGCACACGCAGTTCCTGAGTGCAAAATAAGTCACAATCATTTTAAGCCTGCCTTCACAGCTCGATGTCACTTTGTGGCTTGCAGGCCTGCTGCATCAGTGAGAACATTTATCATTGGCAGAAATGGCTACGGCTCGAGCAGCAGTCATTTCTGTCACCGACTGGATAAAAAATAAAATAAAAACCTACTGATGATATGTGAAGAAAATAAAGGATATTTTAATTTATTATAACTTGCTTATGACCTCTTCAACCTCTATCTCCACAGTTAAATTTGATGTGTAAAGTAAATAGAGGCTAACAGGACTTAAGACAAGATTCAAATATATATAAAAAAACGAATATCCTTTGATTTCACTAATTTTGACACTTCTTTTGCCAATTTGCTAAATAATTACCCTCAAGATGGATTTAATTACCCTATCCTTCTTTTAAGATGTTCACAGGCACAATAGACATCTTTTCTCATACTGCAATTGAATTTCCTTTTAAAATAACTAAGGCTGAAAATAGCATCTAACACATATTTTGTAATTGTACAGTATCCAGCATATATGGTACTGTATTATATGCACAGTAAGATGGCCAAAAGGTAGATCAATGAGTCAATGCAGGATTTCTATTTCAATAATCAATTATCTACCTTAAAAAAATAATTTTTAACTGGTATTAGAATAGATCAATGAGGGCGCCTCATGAGTTTGTTATTTTAAACACAGGAGGGCACTATATATCAACCTGAGCATGTTCTATGATCAAAGTGAGACTGGTGTCCTTTCTAAAAATCAAGACCACATGCTTCTGTGTTATTTATAAGATGGAAACTATGGCCATTCCGGAATGAAAAAAAGCAGAATATTTATGAAGTTATAAGTAACCGGTGTTACCACTCAAGCCACAGTGGGTAAATATGTAATATAGTTATCTCCGCTGAGGCGGGGCTTATGTGATTGCCGGTGTTTGTTTGTCTGTCCGTCCGTTTATCCGTCTGTTAACAAGATAACGCAACAAGTTCTGGAAATGATGGGAATGTTACCAGGAACAGATGTTTAAATTTAGGTGATGATCCAGAAGAGATCCTGGATTACAGTCACTGGAGTTTTCAAAATGTGTTCCTCAATATCTTGGTTGATTATTTACCGATGTTTACCTCTATCTCACCACCAAATTTAATTTGGATCGGATCAAGAAGGACGTTAGAAAAAAAATATTATATTTTAACATTGAAAATCCCATTTAAGGATTCAAAAATCTATTTAAAATACACATCAACTCCGATTCACTGTTACTTTTCATGGTTGGTGTACAAAGATACCAAGAAAAATTGAGAATCTTTTGATGATGATCCAGATCAACATGTGTATGTGTGAATCTAATGATGAGGGGAAAGAGCAGCTCGGCAGAGGTCTGCGCTCTCTGAGTGCTTTGCTAGTTTATAATAAGTTCCTGTTCATTGTTAGAGATAAAGTCTCTAACATTGTTGTAATAATTTTCAAACGCATCGAAATGAATCAGGCAGAGTCAAGGATTCTTTTTCTCTCACGCAGCCATGACCGACTGGTCTGGCGCGCTGCTCAAAACCAACTCTGTTCCGCTTTCTGGAACACCGTTTATTTATCACCTTCATAGCTCCACCTCTTGACCCAGTGACATCACAATACCTTCAGGGCGCAAACATCGCTGCCCACCAGATGGGACTGTTCTGCACCTAACAGTTACATTAAACAATTGAAAATAAGCAAATTGACTCTAACATTCATCTATGAGTCTGTTGATCTTTTTTCTTGCAGGTGAAATTTGTAGTTTTCTATTCAAAGAAGTCTACAATAAATGAAATGTCAATGTTTTCTGTCATTCCCTGAAGTGGTGCTTTCTGTTCCGAGCTGTGTGGAAGACTCCTTTTCACTATCAAGTGACTGCAGCAGGACTGATCAGGAACGTATCTTAGCCTCGGTCCCTCGGGTCAGCCTTTCCCAGCCACTGTGACTCTTGATGACTGGCACTTTCGATTTTGCCTTGACAAAGAAGTGCATTTCAATGCTGCTGGAAAACCGTACACCCCACTGGGCATTCATAGAGTACCACACAGAAGATAGAGTAATTGAAAATGCTGTGTATACGGTTCTTCTTTGTCTTGCTGTCACACCTTTAGCCCTTCATGCTGCGAGGACCATTATTCTGACGCATTCATCGATGGTCTTACCCATTATTATTTTTCTGAAAAAAAAAAGTAATTGCAATGTTGCTGGTAATGCAGCACGATGAGCAGTGCACTGGAAAATTGCATGAATAAAAGACAACCAACGTGCACATTCACAATAGCACATTCCTCGCACGTTTTTAGAGACACGTGTAAAACTGTGCAACAAAGGCAAATGGGACGTGCATTTTTATTTTATTTTTTCATTTAAGCTGTTAAAGGATCGGTATTGATCAGATTGTTCTCTTCTCAGTACAAGCCTGAAGTCAGTCATCATTAATGACCAGCCAATGATTTGCTCTCACAGAAGGTATCTTTCTTGCTAAGCTGTGGGCCATGTGAGCATAAGGAAGAGCACAAACAAAACTGTTATCTTGGAGATGGGGGCTTAACAGCCCTGGGGTGACATCAGTGTCATTACTTCACTGAGCATGCTATGTCCTGGCCAAACCTAATCACCATTCTTGCCTCTGCTTCTTCATCAAATGGAGGAGTGTGAGCTGAGTAAAATCTGCCTTTGCTGAACAAGTATGGCGCACAGATCCTCTTACCACCTAATCTTTAGTACTGCATATTAATCAAAATTGTAGGATTGTTGACCAAGTTATTTTATTCTCAAATTCTCAATTTGAAGGATTATTTTGACATTTACAATGACAGCCATCAATCTCAATTTTGCCGGTGAAAAACTAAAATATGACACTTAAGTTCCAGAGAATAGGATTGAGTGGAATTTGTAAATGTCTTTGCAAATCGCAGCCTCCTGAAAACCTCTCGTCTCACCCTCCCCTGCTGTGGTCGATAAAAACTAAAAAAAAAGTGCCTCACCGAAAGTTGTCAGGAGCACAGCATGCACGCAGTAGCATTTCATTTCCTATCACTGATCAGTAATCAGTCAGCCCCCATCCAGTCATCCTGCTCTGCTGCCCATTTGACAGCATTCGCCACAGCATCAGTCAAACCGCTGGAGTACCAGGTCAAAATCTAAAACAATATTTCGCACCATTTCCTCAAAAGTTAAAAGCTGACCTGTTTATTATGGGCGGCATGAATAGGATTGTGGAAGGCCCACAGCCTGGTTATATTCTCTGTGATATTTCTGCTCATACCAGATAGGGCTACGCAAATGATTGTTCAATAATTAAAGACTATTGATTGCAATGCAGAATAATAAATAAAAGGCAAGGCAAATTGGTTCTAATAAATTACAGTTTAGTATCTGACACGAAGAAATCTGGATAAACACTGAATGATTTCAGACCAGGCAGCCAAGTTGGACAGATGTTTTTTTACACTTTCATTTTTACTTTAATCATTATCTTAACACAGAATTCATCATCATAGATGCAAAAAAAAGTAAACACATTTTAAGGTAAACTGCTTTAGGTGTTACTTCTGGCATTGATTCATAAGATATTCCTACAGTAAAGCTTCAGAATCTGTGAAAAGCACATTTACAGTGAATCACTAGCATGTTGATTTTGAGTGAATAAAATCAACAGTTGTGCAGTTTAACATTACCCACTGGAAATACAGTACACAAATACTCTGCATTAGTTACACAGATTGGTTCAAGACAATGAGATTTTATTCAATATTGTTCGAGTGATGTCCAGGATGACTCGTAGATAAATCACTCCATGACTTTTAATTATTTAGAGTAAAAGTAGTGAAACAAAAGCCAGATGTTTCGTCTCCTTTCTTTGAGCATGGTTATATATATATGTCAAGGATTACACAGTTGAAGATTAACATCTGGATAATACATGAATCCATGGCTGTCATACAGATCTGATTATCAGTATTTACATATAGGAAAAATATATATAGCATCTCGCTGTTTATTAACATAAGAGTACATTAAAATACATTTGTCTAAAAAAGGAAGCATGAAGATTATGGAATTGTTACAAGAACAATTTCTAAATACATCTCACAATGATACGTCACAGCAAAAGGCAAAATGACAAAAGCTTACAAAGGACGTAGAATAAGGGATTATATTCAAAAAGTAATTTGCATTAATGGGAGTCGATGCTAAGAGACCAGGTGTGGCCATTACAGTGGTGATCTTATAGGCAGCTGATCAGCATGATTGATCAGTAAAGCTCACTAGCAGTCTTTCTTATTGACATGCTTCAGCATTTCACCATAACACAGTTAATACTCACAGTACGCTAAACAGTTACATTCTTATAATACTGCAAATGCCAAATTTAAACAATTCATTGCACATTTTCTTTTCTTCATTTCAGATGAATGCATTCAATCTCCTCTGTTACGGGCATGCAGGACGTCCTCACGTCCATCTCATCCACTGTTTTACTGGGGGCGTATGTTGTCCTCCAGCGGAGCAGTACAATCTTCTTCAGATACTTCACTGTGTTGTTCTTGACGCTGACAAAACAGAAGGTATTGATCATGCTGTTGCTCATGGCAATGCATTCAATGACGTAGAAGGCCACCAGAGAGTTTCTCTGGCGGGAGATGAGAGTCGGATGAAAATCTCGCAGGATGGTGAAGCCGTAATATGGCGCCCAGCACAATATGTATGCCGTCAAGATTCCAATCAGGACCATCACTGTCTTGCGCCGACAGCGCAACCTCTTCCTAATCTGCTGGGTCTGGAAACCTGGGACACTCTTAAACCAAAGCTCACGAGAAATGCGGGCATAACACATTGCCATGACAATCACTGGCGCAACAAACTCCACTGCAAACACAAACAGGAAGTAGGACCGGTAGTAGACCTGCTTGTCCACGGGCCAGATCTGGGCACAGAAGACTTTGTGAGTGGCCGGGGTGCCACTGTGGGGGTACGTAGTCTCAGAGGCAAAGTAGGCAGAGGGAATTGATATCAGAATCGGAACAATCCATACCCCTGTTATGAGGCAGTAGGCGGTTTGGAACTTCATTCTAGGGTTCAGGGGATGAACTATAGCCATGTACCTGAAAGAGCAAAGATATGTTGTTACACCGAGGAGGCAGGGAAGAAAGCCCTATAATAATGCAGGGTGCTATATGAGCTCCACTTCAGACACTCATGAAAGATTAAAGTTCAATATACAGCCTTGCAATATTAAGTGAGCTAAATCTTTCACATTAGAAAGTCATTTTCATGGATTATTTTTTTCGCTGGGCCGAAGGCGACAAATGGGGTTGTGCCTGAATGACTGAGTAAAAGAGTGGTGAAGGAACATATGTGCTCTGGCCCAGTGTTAGTGTTTCCCCATTAACCATTCTGCTTGAAAAATTGATTGTTGACAATGATGCGCTATTATTTAAAAATGGCCGGACAACAATAGCTATTGCAGCCTGTGGTCTTTATTTACTTATATTTTCCTGTTATTATAATTAAAATGGATGGATGCATCTATTAAATGTATAAATGTTGTTTGTTTCTGTTACTGTGATTCCAGAATCTATTTTTAATATTTTCAGAAACAAGTTGCCCTTGTTCCATTAGCTCGATGACATGTTTGTGTGTTTTTTCCCCTTGTATTATTTTATGCTTCCTTGCGCTCCCTTTATGATGTGTTGCATCATTTCCTGTGTTCTGTGTCTGATCTCTTCCCCTCTCGTTGTCACACCTGCTCTGATTGTCACACCTGATCCTCATTGTCTTCGTCACCCCGCCTCCTTCTCCCTCCCTCTCTCTTCAGTCCTCTGCCAGTTTGTTGAACCTCACGTTCCAGCCTTTTTCCCCTCACACCATAGTCTCGTTTCTGAACCTGATTTTTGAACTTGCCTTTTACCTAACTATTTGAATACCTTTGCCAGTGTGGACTGTTTTCTGTGTACCCAACCCTTTTTTTCTGGATTAAACCGTTACCATTACGCAACCTTTACGTGATAATAAACATCACAAATGCAATGGCTATGATTCAAGAAATGACCCACTTTATTTCACAAACATGAAAATAATGTGAAATCATATGTGGGTTCTACTTGCACACGCTTTTTGCTGATGTTAGCATAGATGTTAGCTCTGAGATCACTGACAGTAAAGCGGTCAACAGAAAAGCTAAGCGATGGAATCACAAAATGGATTGCAAAGGACAGCAGGCCTATTTTTGTTTGCATCAAAGCTCAGGTCATCGCAGGCAGCCCATCATACTTGCTACAATCCTTTACAAACTGCACAGCAGTGAAAAGATGAATGAAAAGCGGAACTCTTTGCATGAGCTTCTGGGGTTTTACATTGAAGTCGACTTACCTACACCTGCTAACATTTGCTTTGTAACTCTACTTTCTTGCCTGTTATTTTTATGGTTGACTGCTTATCCTTTCTGCAAGTCATTATGGATCGTCTGACAGAAAAATTTATCATCAGCCTCTTTTAATTAAAGTCTTCCACTTTCAGTTTTTTAATAACTAAACTATCTGATCTGGAGCAAACCACATCCTCTGGATGACATTGCAGAATGTACTGATAGATTTTTTTTCAGGATAAAACATCCAGATGAGGCATCCAACACATGAGGCATCAGAATAGAGGATATGACGTCTGCTCTGTTAAAAGTGTTCTGGGTTTAATATCCTCACTTGCATATTCCTCTTTCCTGTGTCTGTATCACAGCAGATATTTTTGTCTTTTCATAATTAGAAAAGCACAGGTGTTCGTAATATTCTTATAGAATCAAGTAACTTAAGACAGAGTAACAGGTAATAACAGTTAATCACCATGCAGAATGGCAGCATCCTGAAAAAGAAGCAGCAAGGCATGTGTTTATGCATGATAGGAGCATGATCAGCCATGATTCAATTTCTAATCAAAGTTACAAAAACTACCAAGTATATGACTCTCATCGCATTGAAAATTCTGTTGATCCGGATTTCGGATAAGCTGTGGAAAAAACTACAATTTGAAACAAGTCCTTACCTCTAGAAAATCTAGTAAAATAAAAATTTAATTAAAACGAAATACGTACCACTTTTCTGATCAGAAAGACAAATACGGAGCGCTGTATTCTTGAAACATCCCACCAGTGTCGTTTCTGTGGCGACAGCCCGCCCCGCTCGCCACCGGAGCGTTTAAGCGTAAAAAGTTGCCTCCGTTTCTCTAGATCTTCGATTGAGGAGACGACGCGCGATGGAGAAAGCAAAGCGGCTGTCCCTCAGGCGCGAGAGAGAAAGGTCCGCATGTATTGCCAGATGCATGAATGCGTGTGTATTCAGTGCGCACATTACGCGCAGCGTGCGCATTTCTTCAAGGCATGAGGATTAAAGTAAAGATATCCTTCTTCATATTACACGACATGGAGATTATTCACTACATGTTGTTCATTTTTATCATCAAAGTGTTTGCTCCCCCAGACCTCAACTTTGATCACTCGCAAGTCTGCTTAACTTAATTTTTTTTAAACTGCTTTTCATTAGGATGGCAGCACAAATGAATAAAAAAAAGAAACTAAATAATTCTTCCTGCATCCCTTTATAATACAGCAGGTGCACATGAATTATTTGTATTTGTTTTTTTGGCCGGACATTTAGTTGTCGTTGTTGTTGTTGTTTTACCTTTTCAGAACGTTAAAAAAAAAGGAATACAGATAGAAAAGAATAGGACAGCTGGACTGAACAAAAAATAGGGCAACCAAACCCAACCAAATGCTGCACACAAGGCTGAGAGGAGAAAGAGCCGTCTCTTATTGATTCCTTCCCTTAATCAGCCCTGACCCTTTGTACCCGAGGAGAGAGCAGAGGACGTTCTGAGTCAGCCACTTGTGCACATCATTAACAGCAAGGTGAGCACCATCATTGTATTTACAGTATACTGATATATGCAGCAGCGGCTGGTAGATGGTGACTAAAATGTTGCTGTGGATACAAGATTCTAACTTTTGTATTTTAACTCTTTCGCTTTTACAGGGGAGCACCATTGGTCCAGCATTACTGGTTAGTCTCATGCACGAGAGAATAGTAGGTATATTCTAAGTGCTTCACCCATGAATGAAGATTGGAATGGTGTTTTGGTATTTAAACCATTGACAGTAACTCACAATGATTATATAGAGGCCTTCAGGAAAGCCGCAAATTGCAAAAGATTTTTTAAGAATAAATTTGCTCACAATAAATCGAGTCTCATTTTCTGCAGTGAAAGAATTAAAACACTCACAATGCATAGAAATATGCATTAGTTGGGGCGAGGAAAACAAATAGTATTTTTCCTTAAAAATGAAATACTGTGAATTATTTCTGATGTGTTTTTCCTGTTGATGAGAGACTAACCTGTAGAAAACTGTCATCACCAAATGTCTGTGGTCAGTCATCATGAAAAGCAGATAAACTGTCAAAGACCGCGCCCCAGAAACTGATGCCATCTTATGAAAAAATTTCAGAACAGCTCTGCTTATTTGTCAATAATCGTGAGATGGCTGATTGTGTAATCACACGAGTGCATTGGATCGTCAAAAATGGTCACATAATAACAAATAATAAGAAATATAAGTGAGTTCTCTTCCATCTTCTATCAGACACAGAATATTTCTTCCCAAGATTACAAATGCATCCATGCCCCAAGAGTTTCCAAAGCTGCTTTTGCACCTCCTTGGTTTTATTACCCTCTAAATATGAGCAGGTTCTTGTTCAGCCTTACTTGTGTCTGCCACAGGAGCCCAGAAGCTGTGACCAGCAGGATAAAGACCAGCATTTCATTTCCAACTCTCTCTGGACAGTTTTCTAATCTCTCGCGGGCCTGGGATTTACGACCACTCGCAACCAATGCATATCGGCAAAAAAAAAAAAAAAGAAGGTGAAAAAGGAGAAGGGGAAGGAGGCAGTGTGATTCTGGTGTTCTCTCCTCAACCATGAAAAGGACACACATAAGACGTATGAACTATGGCTTCAGCATGTGGGTGGACAGAATGTCAGGTATTTTTATTGGTGATAATGTTTTTGGGGAATAATTTGCAGTGACAGGAAATCTATACAAATACATCAAGTTTATGTCTGAGCAGTGGTTTTTCTAACATTTTAACAGCTTGGGACACAAACATCTTAAATTCAAATGTCCTGACAGTGTTTGAGCTCCTTACAATTTTTAACTGTTGTTTCAGGGTTTTTTTTTTATCTTGTTATGTCCTTGTCAGATGTACTTTGCTAACTAGCTATCAATTTCATACGAAAAGTGGGAAGTAGCAGGAGCAGCTGCGTAATGTGCGCCAGGCACATTTTTAAATCTCACATTTGAAACATGTCTCATTTAACGGCCTCTTGCTTATCATGATAGCTCCAACCTAACCACAATGTTTTACTGTTATAACTACACAGTTAATAACATGGCAGTTTGTTTTTATAATAACAATGACCATATACTTCGTAAGGCAATATCACAATAAAATGAAACTCAATGAACATGCCAGTCATTAGTAATAACATGGTAATAACAACTTAACAATGCTATTTTCTTTTGATCTAAACTGTATTCTGATCAATTACTATCAGCGCTTGTATTATTAAATACACAATATGCTTTGAGCACTGTGTTGGATTTTCTGTGCCAACTAATCAGAGCAGCAGGATAGTTTCAAGGCTTATTTGTATGCCCGATGTGGTTTTTCTAAGTTCCTCCTTGCTCACCCATCCTTCAACAGTTGGAGATAGTTTGAGCTATCGTGCAAGCACACGCAGTTCCTGAGTGCAAAATAAGTCACAATCATTTTAAGCCTGCCTTCACAGCTCGATGTCACTTTGTGGCTTGCAGGCCTGCTGCATCAGTGAGAACATTTATCATTGGCAGAAATGGCTACGGCTCGAGCAGCAGTCATTTCTGTCACCGACTGGATAAAAAATAAAATAAAAACCTACTGATGATATGTGAAGAAAATAAAGGATATTTTAATTTATTATAACTTGCTTATGACCTCTTCAACCTCTATCTCCACAGTTAAATTTGATGTGTAAAGTAAATAGAGGCTAACAGGACTTAAGACAAGATTCAAATATATATAAAAAAACGAATATCCTTTGATTTCACTAATTTTGACACTTCTTTTGCCAATTTGCTAAATAATTACCCTCAAGATGGATTTAATTACCTTATCCTTCTTTTAAGATGTTCACAGGCACAATAGACATCTTTTCTCATACTGCAATTGAATTTCCTTTTAAAATAACTAAGGCTGAAAATAGCATCTAACACATATTTTGTAATTGTACAGTATCCAGCATATATGGTACTGTATTATATGCACAGTAAGATGGCCAAAAGGTAGATCAATGAGTCAATGCAGGATTTCTATTTCAATAATCAATTATCTACCTTAAAAAAATAATTTTTAACTGGTATTAGAATAGATCAATGAGGGCGCCTCATGAGTTTGTTATTTTAAACACAGGAGGGCACTATATATCAACCTGAGCATGTTCTATGATCAAAGTGAGACTGGTGTCCTTTCTAAAAATCAAGACCACATGCTTCTGTGTTATTTATAAGATGGAAACTATGGCCATTCCGGAATGAAAAAAAGCAGAATATTTATGAAGTTATAAGTAACCGGTGTTACCACTCAAGCCACAGTGGGTAAATATGTAATATAGTTATCTCCGCTGAGGCGGGGCTTATGTGATTGCCGGTGTTTGTTTGTCTGTCCGTCCGTTTATCCGTCTGTTAACAAGATAACGCAACAAGTTCTGGAAATGATGGGAATGTTACCAGGAACAGATGTTTAAATTTAGGTGATGATCCAGAAGAGATCCTGGATTACAGTCACTGGAGTTTTCAAAATGTGTTCCTCAATATCTTGGTTGATTATTTACCGATGTTTACCTCTATCTCACCACCAAATTTAATTTGGATCGGATCAAGAAGGACGTTAGAAAAAAAATATTATATTTTAACATTGAAAATCCCATTTAAGGATTCAAAAATCTATTTAAAATACACATCAACTCCGATTCACTGTTACTTTTCATGGTTGGTGTACAAAGATACCAAGAAAAATTGAGAATCTTTTGATGATGATCCAGATCAACATGTGTATGTGTGAATCTAATGATGAGGGGAAAGAGCAGCTCGGCAGAGGTCTGCGCTCTCTGAGTGCTTTGCTAGTTTATAATAAGTTCCTGTTCATTGTTAGAGATAAAGTCTCTAACATTGTTGTAATAATTTTCAAACGCATCGAAATGAATCAGGCAGAGTCAAGGATTCTTTTTCTCTCACGCAGCCATGACCGACTGGTCTGGCGCGCTGCTCAAAACCAACTCTGTTCCGCTTTCTGGAACACCGTTTATTTATCACCTTCATAGCTCCACCTCTTGACCCAGTGACATCACAATACCTTCAGGGCGCAAACATCGCTGCCCACCAGATGGGACTGTTCTGCACCTAACAGTTACATTAAACAATTGAAAATAAGCAAATTGACTCTAACATTCATCTATGAGTCTGTTGATCTTTTTTCTTGCAGGTGAAATTTGTAGTTTTCTATTCAAAGAAGTCTACAATAAATGAAATGTCAATGTTTTCTGTCATTCCCTGAAGTGGTGCTTTCTGTTCCGAGCTGTGTGGAAGACTCCTTTTCACTATCAAGTGACTGCAGCAGGACTGATCAGGAACGTATCTTAGCCTCGGTCCCTCGGGTCAGCCTTTCCCAGCCACTGTGACTCTTGATGACTGGCACTTTCGATTTTGCCTTGACAAAGAAGTGCATTTCAATGCTGCTGGAAAACCGTACACCCCACTGGGCATTCATAGAGTACCACACAGAAGATAGAGTAATTGAAAATGCTGTGTATACGGTTCTTCTTTGTCTTGCTGTCACACCTTTAGCCCTTCATGCTGCGAGGACCATTATTCTGACGCATTCATCGATGGTCTTACCCATTATTATTTTTCTGAAAAAAAAAAGTAATTGCAATGTTGCTGGTAATGCAGCACGATGAGCAGTGCACTGGAAAATTGCATGAATAAAAGACAACCAACGTGCACATTCACAATAGCACATTCCTCGCACGTTTTTAGAGACACGTGTAAAACTGTGCAACAAAGGCAAATGGGACGTGCATTTTTATTTTATTTTTTCATTTAAGCTGTTAAAGGATCGGTATTGATCAGATTGTTCTCTTCTCAGTACAAGCCTGAAGTCAGTCATCATTAATGACCAGCCAATGATTTGCTCTCACAGAAGGTATCTTTCTTGCTAAGCTGTGGGCCATGTGAGCATAAGGAAGAGCACAAACAAAACTGTTATCTTGGAGATGGGGGCTTAACAGCCCTGGGGTGACATCAGTGTCATTACTTCACTGAGCATGCTATGTCCTGGCCAAACCTAATCACCATTCTTGCCTCTGCTTCTTCATCAAATGGAGGAGTGTGAGCTGAGTAAAATCTGCCTTTGCTGAACAAGTATGGCGCACAGATCCTCTTACCACCTAATCTTTAGTACTGCATATTAATCAAAATTGTAGGATTGTTGACCAAGTTATTTTATTCTCAAATTCTCAATTTGAAGGATTATTTTGACATTTACAATGACAGCCATCAATCTCAATTTTGCCGGTGAAAAACTAAAATATGACACTTAAGTTCCAGAGAATAGGATTGAGTGGAATTTGTAAATGTCTTTGCAAATCGCAGCCTCCTGAAAACCTCTCGTCTCACCCTCCCCTGCTGTGGTCGATAAAAACTAAAAAAAAAGTGCCTCACCGAAAGTTGTCAGGAGCACAGCATGCACGCAGTAGCATTTCATTCATTCAATAAAATCAACAGTTGTGCAGTTTAACATTACCCACTGGAAATACAGTACACAAATACTCTGCATTAGTTACACAGATTGGTTCAAGACAATGAGATTTTATTCAATATTGTTCGAGTGATGTCCAGGATGACTCGTAGATAAATCACTCCATGACTTTTAATTATTTAGAGTAAAAGTAGTGAAACAAAAGCCAGATGTTTCGTCTCCTTTCTTTGAGCATGGTTATATATATATGTCAAGGATTACACAGTTGAAGATTAACATCTGGATAATACATGAATCCATGGCTGTCATACAGATCTGATTATCAGTATTTACATATAGGAAAAATATATATAGCATCTCGCTGTTTATTAACATAAGAGTACATTAAAATACATTTGTCTAAAAAAAGAAGCATGAAGATTATGGAATTGTTACAAGAACAATTTCTAAATACATCTCACAATGATACGTCACAGCAAAAGGCAAAATGACAAAAGCTTACAAAGGACGTAGAATAAGGGATTATATTCAAAAAGTAATTTGCATTAATGGGAGTCGATGCTAAGAGACCAGGTGTGGCCATTACAGTGGTGATCTTATAGGCAGCTGATCAGCATGATTGATCAGTAAAGCTCACTAGCAGTCTTTCTTATTGACATGCTTCAGCATTTCACCATAACACAGTTAATACTCACAGTACGCTAAACAGTTACATTCTTATAATACTGCAAATGCCAAATTTAAACAATTCATTGCACATTTTCTTTTCTTCATTTCAGATGAATGCATTCAATCTCCTCTGTTACGGGCATGCAGGACGTCCTCACGTCCATCTCATCCACTGTTTTACTGGGGGCGTATGTTGTCCTCCAGCGGAGCAGTACAATCTTCTTCAGATACTTCACTGTGTTGTTCTTGACGCTGACAAAACAGAAGGTATTGATCATGCTGTTGCTCATGGCAATGCATTCAATGACGTAGAAGGCCACCAGAGAGTTTCTCTGGCGGGAGATGAGAGTCGGATGAAAATCTCGCAGGATGGTGAAGCCGTAATATGGCGCCCAGCACAATATGTATGCCGTCAAGATTCCAATCAGGACCATCACTGTCTTGCGCCGACAGCGCAACCTCTTCCTAATCTGCTGGGTCTGGAAACCTGGGACACTCTTAAACCAAAGCTCACGAGAAATGCGGGCATAACAGATTGCCATGACAATCACTGGCGCAACAAACTCCACTGCAAACACAAACAGGAAGTAGGACCGGTAGTAGACCTGCTTGTCCACGGGCCAGATCTGGGCACAGAAGACTTTGTGAGTGGCCGGGGTGCCACTGTGGGGGTACGTAGTCTCAGAGGCAAAGTAGGCAGAGGGAATTGATATCAGAATCGGAACAATCCATACCCCTGTTATGAGGCAGTAGGCGGTTTGGAACTTCATTCTAGGGTTCAGGGGATGAACTATAGCCATGTACCTGAAAGAGCAAAGATATGTTGTTACACCGAGGAGGCAGGGAAGAAAGCCCTATAATAATGCAGGGTGCTATATGAGCTCCACTTCAGACACTCATGAAAGATTAAAGTTCAATATACAGCCTTGCAATATTAAGTGAGCTAAATCTTTCACATTAGAAAGTCATTTTCATGGATTATTTTTTTCGCTGGGCCGAAGGCGACAAATGGGGTTGTGCCTGAATGACTGAGTAAAAGAGTGGTGAAGGAACATATGTGCTCTGGCCCAGTGTTAGTGTTTCCCCATTAACCATTCTGCTTGAAAAATTGATTGTTGACAATGATGCGCTATTATTTAAAAATGGCCGGACAACAATAGCTATTGCAGCCTGTGGTCTTTATTTACTTATATTTTCCTGTTATTATAATTAAAATGGATGGATGCATCCATTAAATGTATAAATGTTGTTTGTTTCTGTTACTGTGATTCCAGAATCTATTTTTAATATTTTCAGAAACAAGTTGCCCTTGTTCCATTAGCTCGATGACATGTTTGTGTGTTTTTTCCCCTTGTATTATTTTATGCTTCCTTGCGCTCCCTTTATGATGTGTTGCATCATTTCCTGTGTTCTGTGTCTGATCTCTTCCCCTCTCGTTGTCACACCTGCTCTGATTGTCACACCTGATCCTCATTGTCTTCGTCACCCCGCCTCCTTCTCCCTCCCTCTCTCTTCAGTCCTCTGCCAGTTTGTTGAACCTCACGTTCCAGCCTTTTTCCCCTCACACCATAGTCTCGTTTCTGAACCTGATTTTTGAACTTGCCTTTTACCTAACTATTTGAATACCTTTGCCAGTGTGGACTGTTTTCTGTGTACCCAACCCTTTTTTTCTGGATTAAACCGTTACCATTACGCAACCTTTACGTGATAATAAACATCACAAATGCAATGGCTATGATTCAAGAAATGACCCACTTTATTTCACAAACATGAAAATAATGTGAAATCATATGTGGGTTCTACTTGCACACGCTTTTTGCTGATGTTAGCATAGATGTTAGCTCTGAGATCACTGACAGTAAAGCGGTCAACAGAAAAGCTAAGCGATGGAATCACAAAATGGATTGCAAAGGACAGCAGGCCTATTTTTGTTTGCTTCAAAGCTCAGGTCATCGCAGGCAGCCCATCATACTTGCTACAATCCTTTACAAACTGCACAGCAGTGAAAAGATGAATGAAAAGCGGAACTCTTTGCATGAGCTTCTGGGGTTTTACATTGAAGTCGACTTACCTACACCTGCTAACATTTGCTTTGTAACTCTACTTTCTTGCCTGTTATTTTTATGGTTGACTGCTTATCCTTTCTGCAAGTCATTATGGATCGTCTGCCAGAAAAATTTATCATCAGCCTCTTTTAATTAAAGTCTTCCACTTTCAGTTTTTTAATAACTAAACTATCTGATCTGGAGCAAACCACATCCTCTGGATGACATTGCAGAATGTACTGATAGATTTTTTTTCAGGATAAAACATCCAGATGAGGCATCCAACACATGAGGCATCAGAATAGAGGATATGACGTCTGCTCTGTTAAAAGTGTTCTGGGTTTAATATCCTCACTTGCATATTCCTCTTTCCTGTGTCTGTATCACAGCAGATATTTTTGTCTTTTCATAATTAGAAAAGCACAGGTGTTCGTAATATTCTTATAGAATCAAGTAACTTAAGACAGAGTAACAGGTAATAACAGTTAATCACCATGCAGAATGGCAGCATCCTGAAAAAGAAGCAGCAAGGCATGTGTTTATGCATGATAGGAGCATGATCAGCCATGATTCAATTTCTAATCAAAGTTACAAAAACTACCAAGTATATGACTCTCATCGCATTGAAAATTCTGTTGATCCAGATTTCGGATAAGCTGTGGAGAAGATGAATAAATGAATGTTTGAATGAAGTGACCTGGATGCCTGAGAATCTTCACATATAACGGTGTTGTATCTCAAAGTCACCATTTATTCTTTTCTCAGTGTTATAGGGCTCTTCTCATTCCTTTCGTTCTTTTTTCTTGAGTCCTCTATCCTCTGCATATCTTTCCTGTCAATGCTGGATGATTTATTTTTTTTGAATGAAGAAATGTCTTGTTAAATGAAGGCTATATAGGGACACACTAACAATGGGTAGAAATATGAATGAAAGAAAGAAAAAAAACAGACTCACCTATCAACTGCAATGGCAAGCAAAGCGTTGGTGGACACGTACAGTGACACCGTCCGGATGTAGCTGAGAGATGCACACAGGACCAATCCATGATCCCAGGAAAGCTGTTTCACCACGTAGTAGTCCACCAGGAAAGGGCAACACAGCACGGCCACGATGAAGTCTGAGATGGCCAAGTTAGCAACGAGCAGGTTGGTGAGGTTGCGGAACTTTTTGTATCGTGTCATAGTGGCGATAAATATGAAGTTTCCCAACCCACAGACAAGCATGATGCACACAAGCACCAAGCCGATAACAATGGTGGCGACGTAGAAAGCTTGGCCCTGCGTAGTGTCGGGGATCTCATCAGGAGGAACGCCATAGTCCATATCGTAGCTGTAATGGTTCAACTTGCCTGTTGGGAGGCTCTCCTGCATCTCCGTATCAGCTACTACCATCTGGCTGGTGTTGGAGTCCGCCATGTCTTGTCACACATCTATTTTTATTTTATTTTACTTAGACAATCTTCTGTTTGATTATTTAATCCAAATAATATTTTTTTATGAGTATGGTGTCAGAATTGATTTTGTTGTTGTTGTTTTTTTAACCAGTTTTATTATTATGTTGACATTTGAACAGTGTTTAATCTTTTTTTTGAATCATCATCGGCCTTTTCACCTGGAAGAGAAAGTTCCCATTATTCATAAAGCGTCAGGATACATGACAGCAGGATAAAATCAGCACAAATCATGTGATTACAGTGCTTCAGGCGCAGTCCCAGTGACATGTAGGGTGTTTCTGTCATTATGTGCCATGTCTGGGATGGTATTTCACTAAGTCACTGCCCTTTATGTAATTTATTACGACCTGGTCACTTTAAGTCAGCATCACTGGGTTCAGCATGATGCCAGATCTAAAGTGGTCACTGCTGTGCAAAGAGGTAATGCAAAACCTATAATTTAGAACAATCTCCGAAAAGAAAATATTCAGAATATATTCATGTCAATCCTTTGAAAGATATTAAATCATGGTTGCCATACAGTCCACACACACTTGAAATGTAAAAGGGACACAAAGAGATGAGAATGATTCAGTTGATGCTGTTGGTAATTCTCCCTAAGAATAAATGCAGTGCTTAAGCAGAAAGATAATCTATTTTTTATTATTAATTAGATTAAAAGATAATGTCTGCAGAACAACAACAAAAAAAGATTCAAGCTCTATATTCACTTGTAAAATTAAGCTGTGATTAAGTGCTGGCAGCCTGAAGGAGGAGGCTGACAGTGAATTTAAATCAAAAACTACAATTTGAAACAAGTCCTTACCTCTAGAAAATCTAGTAAAATAAAAATTTAATTAAAACGAAATACGTACCACTTTTCTGATCAGAAAGACAAATACGGAGCGCTGTATTCTTGAAACATCCCACCAGTGTCGTTTCTGTGGCGACAGCCCGCCCCGCTCGCCACCGGAGCGTTTAAGCGTAAAAAGTTGCCTCCGTTTCTCTAGATCTTCGATTGAGGAGACGACGCGCGATGGAGAAAGCAAAGCGGCTGTCCCTCAGGCGCGAGAGAGAAAGGTCCGCATGTATTGCCAGATGCATGAATGCGTGTGTATTCAGTGCGCACATTACGCGCAGCGTGCGCATTTCTTCAAGGCATGAGGATTAAAGTAAAGATATCCTTCTTCATATTACACGACATGGAGATTATTCACTACATGTTGTTCATTTTTATCATCAAAGTGTTTGCTCCCCCAGACCTCAACTTTGATCACTCGCAAGTCTGCTTAACTTAATTTTTTTTAAACTGCTTTTCATTAGGATGGCAGCACAAATGAATAAAAAAAAGAAACTAAATAATTCTTCCTGCATCCCTTTATAATACAGCAGGTGCACATGAATTATTTGTATTTGTTTTTTTGGCCGGACATTTAGTTGTCGTTGTTGTTGTTGTTTTACCTTTTTAGAACGTTAAAAAAAAAGGAATACAGATAGAAAAGAATAGGACAGCTGGACTGAACAAAAAATAGGGCAACCAAACCCAACCAAATGCTGCACACAAGGCTGAGAGGAGAAAGAGCCGTCTCTTATTGATTCCTTCCCTTAATCAGCCCTGACCCTTTGTACCCGAGGAGAGAGCAGAGGACGTTCTGAGTCAGCCACTTGTGCACATCATTAACAGCAAGGTGAGCACCATCATTGTATTTACAGTATACTGATATATGCAGCAGCGGCTGGTAGATGGTGACTAAAATGTTGCTGTGGATACAAGATTCTAACTTTTGTATTTTAACTCTTTCGCTTTTACAGGGGAGCACCATTGGTCCAGCATTACTGGTTAGTCTCATGCACGAGAGAATAGTAGGTATATTCTAAGTGCTTCACCCATGAATGAAGATTGGAATGGTGTTTTGGTATTTAAACCATTGACAGTAACTCACAATGATTATATAGAGGCCTTCAGGAAAGCCGCAAATTGCAAAAGATTTTTTAAGAATAAATTTGCTCACAACAAATCGAGTCTCATTTTCTGCAGTGAAAGAATTAAAACACTCACAATGCATAGAAATATGCATTAGTTGGGGCGAGGAAAACAAATAGTATTTTTCCTTAAAAATGAAATACTGTGAATTATTTCTGATGTGTTTTTCCTGTTGATGAGAGACTAACCTGTAGAAAACTGTCATCACCAAATGTCTGTGGTCAGTCATCATGAAAAGCAGATAAACTGTCAAAGACCGCGCCCCAGAAACTGATGCCATCTTATGAAAGAATTTCAGAACAGCTCTGCTTATTTGTCAATAATCGTGAGATGGCTGATTGTGTAATCACACGAGTGCATTGGATCGTCAAAAATGGTCACATAATAACAAATAATAAGAAATATAAGTGAGTTCTCTTCCATCTTCTATCAGACACAGAATATTTCTTCCCAAGATTACAAATGCATCCATGCCCCAAGAGTTGCCAAAGCTGCTTTTGCACCTCCTTGGTTTTATTACCCTCTAAATATGAGCAGGTTCTTGTTCAGCCTTACTTGTGTCTGCCACAGGAGCCCAGAAGCTGTGACCAGCAGGATAAAGACCAGCATTTCATTTCCAACTCTCTCTGGACAGTTTTCTAATCTCTCGCGGGCCTGGGATTTACGACCACTCGCAACCAATGCATATCGGCAAAAAAAAGAAGGTGAAAAAGGAGAAGGGGAAGGAGGCAGTGTGATTCTGGTGTTCTCTCCTCAACCATGAAAAGGACACACATAAGACGTATGAACTATGGCTTCAGCATGTGGGTGGACAGAATGTCAGGTATTTTTATTGGTGATAATGTTTTTGGGGAATAATTTGCAGTGACAGGAAATCTATACAAATACATCAAGTTTATGTCTGAGCAGTGGTTTTTCTAACATTTTAACAGCTTGGGACACAAACATCTTAAATTCAAATGTCCTGACAGTGTTTGAGCTCCTTACAATTTTTAACTGTTGTTTCAGGGTTTTTTTTTTATCTTGTTATGTCCTTGTCAGATGTACTTTGCTAACTAGCTATCAATTTCATCAGTGCATTACCTCTGAATTACTTTGCCCTCAAATATTAGCCGTCCACTTAATATCACTATCAGTGCAGGGCTGATTGCTGAAAATATGTATATTTTTCATGTAGCTTAAAGTGTTTTGTGTATTTTCTGAGAGTATAGTTTGAATCAGAATTACAACCCACAATAAAAAATTATACTCCACGGGCCACACAAACAGCCCCATTAGAATTTTCCTGTCTGTCCTTGAGCACCATCCCATCTGTTCCGAACCACAATCTAGAAAGCAGCTGACTAAGAACCAAAATAATGGTGTGTGTGTGTGAAAACCCAGTGCTTTTGCAGCCTAGTCAGTTGTTTGTTTTTGTGGTTCTGCTTTGTCATCAACACCATGGATGTTCTAATCTCTGTCACAAAGGCAACAATATCCTCTGGAAGGCCCCAGGCTCGCAGCATGAACATCCACAGCAAGGGGGGGACGTTTTGGGGGGCTATTTCGCCACCAGTCCGTGTGGTGTAGCGTTTAGTCTACCATGAGACATCCAAGGGTGAGCACCCAAGTTTTCACACAATAAAGGCACAGCAGGCAACCAAGCACTCTGGGGACACCATCGACCCACGAGCAAGAAACCCATCACCATGTTCAAGACCAGATACCTGCGTGAAGTGCGCAAGGAAAGATTTGAGCGCTCAGATGTTTTTGATGAGGAGCCTGAGGACGGCGAATCTTCTGCAGGAATCTCAGCCATCCACGGCTGGGCGAGCCTTCAGGAACTCAATGCTCGCTTTGCTCGGTACATCACCAGGGCACGAGTTCTGGAGCAGCGTAATGCCGTGTTCCGCAAGCAGCTCGAGACGCTGCAGCGGCTGGAAGAGGCCAGTGGCCTAGAGCAAGCCTTCACAGAGCAGATTGAGGTCAACAGGCAGCGCATTCGAGAGCTCTTCACTGAACGTGCCAAGCTGGAGCGAGAGCTGAGAGATGCTTGCCGCACGTTGGACGAATTCACCACCAAGTAAGAGAGTCGACAGTAGTTGGGGGGTTTTTTTGTGGGGGGGGGGGGGGGTGTCAAAGGTCAAACTTCTGGAATAAGATCTGTTAGGTTTCTTTTACTTAAAGTAAGGCAAAATATATATAAAAATACTAGATGGAGAAGGTCTTGGGTTCGATTCGATAGAGATTATTTCCTCGGTAGAATGTAGTGCTGTTAACCCCAACAAAACCGATGCTCCTGCACACAGGAACGTAACCCCTTCAGCCGCAGTTAAATTATGAAGGGAATCTTTTACGGCAAACACCATAATATTTGTTTGTTTGTTTTGAATATGTTAACATAACAATTATGCAAAACACAGAAAGACAATCAAAATGAACATCAGAATAAATTGAGAGAAATATTGACTGGTTGTATCAACTGGTGAAGAAAGATTGATTTCAAAGTGTGTCGTTTCTGTTCAGCAACTTCAAACAAATAGAGTTTGATCAATCTGTCAGCGTACAACACAGACTTATAGTCAGACTCATATTGTCTAACTCTAAGGTATGCATTCGTGCGCCTGCAATGCCGTAGTTTAATACCTTTTCTTGATTTATAAGAGTACGTAATGGAGATACTTTATGTTTCAGATATAGAAATGAATGCGATTATCAAGAAGAGCTGCGGGGCACCTTGGAACACTTAAACAAGGTACTGTATGAACGAACTATTATTTTATACATAATCATACAAGCATTTAAATATGGAAAACATTTGTATACAATTATTGAAAAATGTTTTAAAACGTAATGAGTGGCTCAAAAGTGTTTTACTCTAGAAATATAAACTCATTTTATTTTACAATTGTGGAAAAACTGATGATAAAAGCTCAATAAATACAAATGTCTGATGCAATATCTTGGGTTTATAGAACAAAAACACTCAGTAGATACATCTCAGTTCTTCTATTCTATTCTATTCCCCTACAGGAGGCTGATGGTACTCTGCTGAGAAACCTGGAGTATCAAATCCAATCGCAGTTCCTGCAGGATGACATCAACTCAACCAAAGAACGACACAAGAAGGTCCGTGATGCTCATGCTAAATGATGAATATTAAACTAAATGGGAAACTATCTATCTATTAGTAATTAAATCAATACGGAATGAAGCTGGAGGAGACAGTGAGCAACCATGTTGCCGCGCACATCATGATAATTCTTTTTAATGGCTTTTGGTAAGGCCAGTAAAAAACATGGACTGATTTACTCGAATCATCAATTGCACATTATTTAAGAAAACTTCAACCTAATTTTTTTTATTGTGCTCAACATCTTGACATCTATGATCAGCACAGTAGGTTATATATGCATATTCATAAATCTGTTGGATAACTCACATTCGTCAGATGAAGTATTCGCTGAGACTACACAGTCTGTTTCTTTTGAACATTATTGACCTCAGGCCACTATTGCTAAAACAACATAGACCAAAAAAGATGACACTCTTAAAAGATTTACACGAGGAGCTTTAACTACGATTTGACAAAGATGGTAAGTGAAAATGTGTAACCTCTTTTCTCAGAGATGTGACAAGTAGAAGAAATCAAATGGAAATGTTGCCCTCTGTGACACAAATGTCACAAAAATGATGAAAGAAAATTCAGACTGTCCCATAAGACATGAAGGGTATATATATTATTATTATTATTATTATTAAAGTATATTAAATATTTTATATTCAATCTCACTTGAATAATGGGCTTATGATCCACAGAGTTTTGAAGTAATCCTCTAGAGAAAGGAAATGTATCTTCTCTTTATGGTCCTTGGTCAGCTCGTAAACATGGATTTTACAAAACATCGAACTGCTTGGTGCCATTTGTATTGTAGCTGAGTTAAATCATTTCATTGGATACTTTGATTCTCTGTCAGTCTTCAATTAGAAGCACAAAGTATTGAACAGTTTGTGAGCAGACGATGAACGAGGATGAACTAGTCTGCATAATGGAATAAGCATGATTTACTTTGATTCAATCTTCCTCTCGGCAGAACCTTGCAGAGATCCAGACCTACGTAAACATTTTACAGCAAATCAACCAGACACTTCCCCTGGTTCCCAACGTGTCACTGGGCATTTCTGAGGTAAAGGGCACATATTCTCTCTCTCTCTCTCTCTCTGAATTAAGGTTGATACAACAGAGGTTCATGCTTTGGACATTATTGTAATTTGAAGTTGAGTTAACATAAATGATGCTTCACAAAAAGTTTATAATTATAACAATGACTTTGTGTTGGTTGTGTAAAGGAGCAAGAGAAGCTGCTGGCCCAGAGGAAAGTACCTGGGCTGCAGAGTCAGCTGGAGGAATACAAGAGTGCCCTCTGTCAGCTGCAAGCCCAGAAACAATGCCTGAAGACTGAGGCGAGTCTCACTGTTGCCAAGACAACAAACAAGTTATTTCATATAGATCTGTCAAATATCATGTTTAAAAGTTGTATTTGTTTACAATGGGATACATAAGTGAGTAATAAGGATAATCAACATTTTTCATTCGTTGTTATTTCCCTTGACTTGCCACTTTAAATGAAATGTATTATTTATTTAATTGTTGATAAATTTCATTCTTAAGAACCTTGGTAATTTTCTTTAATTCTTTCTCCCTCTTTTTTGGTTTCTGCCATATTTCTGTCTTGTTTTCAGACCTCAGTGTTTGAACAAACTATCAAAAACACTCAGGACGGCTACGATGGCGAGATTCAGATGCACAACGAGCAAATTGAATGTCTGCGAAAGGAGATTGAGGAAGCTGAGAGATCCCTGGAAAAGTACACCAGTGAATGTCGCCACCTGGCCATGTACCAGACATCTCTTGAGAACGAGCTGGAGAGATACAAGAGGATCATCGAGAATGAAGATAACAGGTAGGCTGCTGACGAAAACACACACATAATGGAGTGCTTTATTGGAGGCTTAGATAAGTGCCGGGTTGTTTGTTTGTTTGTTTGAATTCTGTAAATGTATTTCATATCTGTAAAAGTAATTTCTAAAATGATTTTAAGGAAAAATTTAACGTATAAATGGACTTGATCATCAAATTAATAGGATCAACAGCTGCAGAAATAGTTTCAGGATTTACTTTGTTGAACCATTCCACTCTTGTCAAAGCTTCAATGTCAATTGTTATCATATTTTAAAGTGATTCAAATCCAAAATATTATTTCAGTGCAATTGTAAAAGTAAAGCTTGCAATCTGATTCATATTAAGTTGATGCAATGCACAGATCAAGACAGTAGATGGCACTGTGCAACAATGGATATTTTCCATCTGCTGCTCCAAACAAGCGATTGATGGGTATTTTAATGTTGGAGTATCTGCAGTATATTTATGTCTAATTATCTGTCTGTAATCTATCTGTTACCTCTTTGACATGTAAGCACTGTCAGTTTCTTTAGCAGACTTCCTGCATAGAAAGGTTCTGCATAGCTGCGTCTTGGGTAATGTTTCACTGCTCTCTTTCCTGCAGGTTGAATTCAGCAATTATTGGCACTCCTATTACCCTGTTGACAACTAATTATCGCTACATTCACACACCCGCTGCATCTAGCAGGGGGAGAGGTAAGGACACTGTGAGCACACAGCTGTATTACATTGAGAATGGCGTGCACCGACAATTAACTGCCATTCCTGAGGCAACAATGCTCGGGCTTGTATCTCTAAAACAAAATATTCACCTGCCTTCACTGTATTTACATTGTTGCACATTTAAAAATTTGTTTTTACTTAGTTCACCACTTCGATATATTACAATTCCAATTACATTTATGTCCAGATATCACTCAGGCTATCCAAGGTATCACCAGCATCAAGCCCCGCCAGAAGATTTTGAACAAGAAAGTCCTGAAGAAGAAAGAGCTGACCCCAAAAGATGTGATGGACAGTGGCCAGGAGGAGAGAACTGGGAGATCCACAGGAGAGACTCCAGATGAAGACGCAAAGAGGATTTCTAAGGAAGGTCACGAAGACAGGGTCAAGAGTAAAGAGCAGATGCCTACTCTCACAGGAGTGTCCCCACAGGATGTCCCAGATGGTGCTCAGATCAGCAAAGCATTTGATACTCTTTGTAACATTGTCAGAGACAGAATGAGGAAGTACAAGAAGCCAGAGGCAATTGCTGATTTCTACACCAAGGGCCGTTATGTCCTTGTCACAGGGGACGGCAGCTACCTGGATCCCTGCTTCTGTACCTCTACACCATCTGCAGGTCACATCTTTGTCACCATCAGAGATGGAATGATGCCTCCCTTTGAGCTGCACAGGCACAAAACACCCTCTCCCCAACCTCCTCAGCCCATGGTAGACCCAAGGCCTCTCAGTCCCACCCTGCCCGCTGATGGAGGAGTAGGAAAAGAAGATGGTAAGGGTGGAGGGGTGAAGAATGGCAATGGAGGGAAAGGTAAGTATAAAAATGGAGAGCCTCACCATCACTCCAAGGAACCTAGCCCAGTCCCTCCGCCCTCTGGCCCCAAAGATCCCACCCCAGCTTCCAGTCATCCCCAAAAAAGCAGGGATGGCAATGGATCCAGTGGGCCCACTCCAAAGCCTGCACCTCGTGGTGCCAGCACCAGCTCCAGCTCCAGCTCCAGCTCCAGCTCCAGCTCTGGAAGCTTCAGTCCAGACGCCATGAGTTACGAGAAGGTAGAGGTGGTGGAATCTGTGGAGAAGTTCTCCAATAGACGCAAGGTTAAAGATTATGAGGAGACTTCTGTGGTGGTGGAGACGATGATTGAAAAGTCAAGTAAGAAGAAACACTGAAACCACTTCACCTGACAAGACGATGCTGCACTAGGGTTCAGGTCCAGTTACAAGATGCCATTACAGATGTTGATTACGCTTCAGAATGATCTCAAACTATCATAAGAACAATGAGCAACCGTGTCTAAAGACAGACACATTCCTGCTCTGATATTCTCTGGTCTTCCATTTGCTTGCAGTCTTTGGTCTTCAAACCAGAATATATTTTTCTGGTTCCTTCCATAAGTACCGCTGTTGCCTTTTGATTTGACACCCAGTGCTCATATTATGAGTCCTTTATTGTCTGAAAATTTAATAAAATGAGAAACAAAGTGCCACAAATACCATGATATTAAAAAAAAGTACAAGAAAACAATAAAAAAAAAACTGAGTTGTTCAACCCCTTGAACTGTCTCAGAACAGACTCACCCCTTTTAGCTCATTTGTTTAATTGGATGACATTACCTGCCAAGCACAATTCTGCTGTGCATTAATTTGGTTTGATTCTTTTGACAATAAATAAAATATTTTATCATCAATTGATGCCTCATACTTTACATACTACCTACCTCATACACACATATTTAACTAGTCAGCCTGTTTATCATGTGTGTATGTGTGCTATTTAAACAAGATCCATATATATATGGAGCTGGATCTTGTTTGAATATTATATATTATATATATATTATAGTATAATAATACAAATATGTGCCTAATGTATGAAAAAGCCATAGATATTGTAAAAAAGGAAGCCTTATTGTTAATATGGAAATATATCAATATCAATCTGTGCTGCCATCCCGACCAGTTGTTTTCTGCTCTAATAACTGCAGTAACTGAAAATTCTACTTTGACTGAGCATGTTCAGTAGTGTGTTGCAATTCACTCGAGTGCTTTAATAAACTGAATGGATTTATTATATCAGACATCAAGGATTATGAAAGATACGCCGAGAACCACAGGCTGCAAAATGAATCACATGTTTCTTTTCTTGTTTATATAAATGTTGAATGTCACAGAGAAATATAAACTGAAAGAATAATCACTGCTCTGTTTTGCAAGATATTAAACTTTAAGTAGAATGACACAGAAAATCATTTACAGTCGCAAACTGTAAAACAGTTGACAGATGAGGGGTGTCGGGCAGTTAAAGCAAGGACACGAAAGAGTGGATTATACAGGTATTTGCCTCATGTACATTTCTGTAGAGTGTAAAAATCCAGTTGATATAGTTTGCGTTCTCCATATAGATATTTATATAGATAAATGTTACACTTTTGTCATGATTAGATTACGATAAGAAACATTCACTGAAGGTTAGGGGCTAATTGATACATCGCTTAACAAAAAGCAGAGGAAAGAGGTAGACAGAGGGTGGGATAAGCAGAGAGTGACAACTGAGGAGATGCAGCAGGTATTAGAGAACGATAGAGCGATACTGCAGATGTGGAGAGCGATAAGAGACGGGGAAAGAGCTGGCAACATGCAGGTGGAATCTTAGTTGTTTTTACTCAGTAAGCTCTTCAGACTTCGCTCCACAGCCTCATCCAGCTCCTCTTCAAGCTCTTCCTTTTTGGACATTGCAAGTTTGGACTTATAATCACGCACGATCTGGTCTATATAAGGGGCACTTTGTGTTCCATGCAGCATGACAGTCCACTCCTTCAGGACTCCGCGCTGTGCTTCCTCACCTCGAAAGCCCACCTCCAGGACCCAGGTACCACGGGGGTCCTCGCCCCAGGTGTGGCTTGTCATGAAGGGCCACTTGTCGAAGCCCACCTTGGCGTCATCGTCGCGTGGCCTTCGGCTAAGTAGGATGGACTTTGTGCCCATGGGCGAGGTCATGTTAATGTTGAGGTCGCCGCGGCGGCTGGCGTTGACAGTGACGACAGCCTGAACATGCTCCAGGTAGCGGACAAAGTTGTCCTTGTTCTGGCAGGCTTCGGTGGTAATGGTCAGCACCAGCTTGTTGCCAGACTGGATTTTACTGGAGAAGGAAAAACGAATCAAATCTGTGAGACCGCATTCAAAAAAACTATGAACATGGATGAAAAGATTTGGCATAGTTAGATGGATTTGGGCATCCCTGTTTTCATATGACCACACTGTACAATTCACTACACAGAAAACCGTCAATCTGACGCCAGTTGTCAATAGATTACAGTATATGTGTGACTTGTCATATACTGAACACCCTCTGAATTCTGGCTCCCTTTTAGTATAAGAAATAATTTTCTTTTTTCTAGGTCATTGGACTTTTTCTGTGCAGTATAAAAGACAGCCAGTCCCAGTAATGTTGTTGGATTGTTGTAGTCAGGAAGGCATCGAGCTGTTCATCTCCTTGGGTGATGGAAAGAAAGATTGAGACCACAGCGAGGTAGGAGCCGGTGCACAAAGGTTACAGGGAGGTTTAATAACATCATAAGAAGCCGAGGCTGCGTCACTGATGGTCGGAACAGAGACAAGACAAAGGGAGTGAGAGAGACAATTAATTGAAACAGCATTCAGCTTGAGAAATGGTTAATAGAGCAGGACAGTGAGGACACAGAGCGATGAGTGCAGTGGTGGCGCATCTATTTGCTGATAAAGCAAATGACTGGTCTAAAAAAAAAAAACAGTGATTGACATTGACCAAATATTAAACAGATTTCCCATTGACGGCATGGATCTAGATGTGTGGATTTGTATGTGTAAAAAGAAAGAAGATCTTCTTCATAAATTTGTCATTTACTGCCCAGGTTCTCTGTGCCCCTTTTTATGATTAGTAGTTTAAATCATTGCTCGTTATTTCATGACTATTTTTTTTATATTTCTCGTGTTTAATATATTTCTATGTAAGATTGTAAGTGGCAATAAATCTAGGAGTAACTGCAACTCAGATCCCACTTTTGACTCCAAAACGATTTTGCAGCCAGCGGGGTCTCATCAGATAGTGCAAGTAATTAGAGCAGTCGGTCATAGAGCAGGGAGATGGATGCCTCTGAAGGGCGTGACCAGCGGAGATTAAAAACAACCCCGCCGCACATCAGGGCGTTGTGTGCCAGCTCTGATAATGAGAAGGTCTCTTGCAGCTACGTAAACTGCAGCCTGCCAGAGCAGCTATCAGATCAATGACAAGCCGCCTGTTTCTAAATCATGCCGATGTAGGTGTTTATGGCTTGTTCTCCGATGACACACCGGCAACAGAGGTGGGCTTGTTGTAATTATAACCATAATCTAATAGAGGCAGCAAATCCATGTGGTGCTGCTGTAGAAACAGAGAATGGATATTAGAGATTAGAGGGTTAAATAAGGAATAAGAGGTGGGGGGAAATGCACAAATGTATTTTAATCACTGTGCTTTTCAGGGTTTTTTTTTTAATCTTCAACCAAAAAAATAACAACAACTAAATATAAACTAAAATGTGACTCACTGGGTCTCCTGGAGGGATCCGGCAACGCAATGGAAACGCTCCGGCACGGTTTTCCATTCCCTGGCCATTTTCACCATTCCTCCAGCATCCAGCACACCGTAGCCAAACAGGTGGTTAAACTCGAGACCCACGCCATTCCTCCTCCACTGGTGCACCTCGTCATGCAGCTGGTTCCTCTTGGAGGTCAGGACTGACATGTGCTGCATGTCTCTCCATGTCAGGCTGGGGCTGAGGTGGACAAACAAAAACATCAGCTATTAGACAGGCTCAGAGGAAACTATTCATATTTAGTTTTACGAACAAATGGTGAAGCACGTCTGGCTGATGGTTTTATTCTATTTGCACACGTTCAATTATCGACACATTAGTCTGTATGTACTTTGAGACAGGTGATTGCCTTTGTTTGATTCTCACGCTGTCGTAGTAGCTCTGTGAGAGGACGGCTTTGCTCTGGTTGACTCGCTGACTCTACCGTTGCATGACTCGAGTGCGTTTAGGCAGTAAAAAAAGGACATGCACTCGTTCTAACAGCCCCGTGGGTTATTTGCCGCCGGATCAAGCGAGCATCCGCTGTTCCCAACAGCAACATCATTATTGTGTGTGCAAAGCAAACAGAGTTTCTTTACTCAGCTCCATTCACTGACCAGTGCCAGCTAATGGCAGGAGAATCTTGTCAGCCTCTAATGTGAGAAATGGAGCATCTGAGGGAAAAGGAAAACCCTCCTCTGGGATTTGAGAAGCAGGAAATCTCCCTATTTTAGATATGTTATGCTAGTTTAACTGTTAATGAACAAAGTTGTGAGATTACCATAAGAACATTATAGCTTTTTACCTGTACAACATTTACACCATTGTGTCTCTACTACTTGCATGCATGGAATGAATATATAATGCACAAGTACTGACCCTTTTAACAGTATCTGAGCTAAATGTTATTCAGAAATGCACTGGGATATTAAGAGTACTTATCAAAATAGAATCTGTGTCCTGAAGGTGAGAAACATGCACTGTTTTATGCTGTAAAAAAAATTAAAAGTGAACCGAGCTCTTAGAAGTTCAGTTCAGTCATGGAGATGTGTGGAAGGTGCTGCAGATAACTTACTTAGCCTCAAGCGCCAGAGCAAAGACACCGGCTGCCTCCGGAGCTGCTGCTGATGTTCCAGAGTGACGCAGGGTGCAGTTTCCATAGAGGTCTGTGGTGGCCTGAACCAAAGAACAAGAATCCATCCTTTATGCTATAGAAATTACTGTATCCCCCTTGTTTTCACTCCCCCATATTCCACAAAAATACATAACCCTCTGCTATCTTCAATGCTTTAATCATGCTTGTGCAGTACAAAAGCCACTGCTCTCACATTTGCATAATAATTACAATAATTGTCCTTATCACTTGGTCCTGATGATTATCAAGAAAAATAAGCCATTCTAAATTTGCAGAGAGTACCGTACATTGACCGTGTCATATAAACACATTAGGAAACAAAATATGTTTATATTCATTCGATACGCCTCTAATTGTTTAATTTGCTGCTTAATTAGAAATGACAACAGATTGACTGAAATTAGAGCGGAAACCCCCCCCGGGGAATCAGCGGCTCTGTCAACAGCCACAGGTGATTTGCATAATCACAAAAACAAATACTGCTGCCGTTGTGCAAAGGGAAATTATTTTTGCACTGGAGTAATACACAAAGAAATATTTATAACAGGACCCCCCCCCCCTTCCCCCATCAACTGTTAAGGACATTGCTTGAGATGGAAACAGGTGAAAACGATGTGAAAACAGTCTATTTTAGTCTATAATATTTATCTTAATAACACATCAATTATGCTTTACACTGTACGTCATGATCAATGCAGTATGGAGGCTGCTAGGAGAAAAATTATGCCACCACAATAGCTAACAATTACAGAATAAAAAGCTTCTCAGGTTTTATCCTTGATCTCATCCAATCCGCTGAAAGCCTCAGCATCTATTCACAGATCAATCCATGAAAGAAGATGCATCTTTGAAAGACATTTAGAAAAATATAGAATAATATTAAGTGATCTTTGAAATTCTAAGTTCACCTGCGTCCTGACACTTCAGTGGGCAGTGGAATGTCACCAAACATTTGAGGTTACGTCCTTTATAGGGTAGTAAAACACACTCACAACACCAGCCTCTGGGTTCCTCTTGCGTCCGTTGCTGAAAGTAGATGCTAGGGTGGAGGAGCAACTCTCATCATACAGGGCTGTGCGTCCATCATTGATGGCTGAGTTAATGGAGATTGTCCACATGCTTGAGGCATATCCATCACAGTTACAGTCGTCATAGCTACCGCCGTCTCCTGATGCCCACACATAGATGCTGCCTTTTCCTCCACGACCCTAAAGCATCATCATGAAAGGAAATCACGTTATTAGTTTCATGTATTACCAATGGGATTTAGATGGATTGGGAATTTCATCAAGTTCCATCTGTAACCTTTTGAGTTATCTTTCTAAAAGACAGACAAACAAACCAATGCTGGCGATTACTTAACTCCCACGGAGGTAAAGATGGAAAGATTCCTTTAATTAAGTCATGCATTTTAGAATTTCTAACACTTTTTATATATTTGTTACTGATAAAGTGAATTGGAACATGAAAAAACATATTTTAGTAACATCCTTTAGAACAAATTCTGCAAAAGGGCAAATGATTCCCCTCAGAGCTAATCTTGAATGGGAGGAGTGGCGTGGCCCACAATGCTTATTAATTCTGTTCTCTGTTTGAATTACAAAAGCCGCTCTGAGCATTGTTGTGCTCACCTAAAAGCTGCAGGGTTGCTGCCTTCTGTCTCCTGTGTAATCCAAACAAAGGGCTTTAATGTTGCACAGCACACTGTGCCATTATTTCGATTATCAGTGGCAATTTGCAGGAACACACTGACACGATTAAAATGTAAAAACCAAGACACTCAGTCTGACTCAATTCTGAATATCACATAATGTTTCTTCATTTTAAAAATTCCTTTTGTTGCACATCCCATATCGTTGTCATGTTCATCCTGCACACTGGGTTGTAAAGGTAATCATTAGACTCTAAGATGCAGAGGCAGAGTGGCTACTTGATGACTTGTTTGCGTGATCAGCCATTATGATTAAACCGTTTCTCTCCTCCTAGTCTCCCCTGCATGAGTCAAATTAATTGTAGAAGAACCCACACCTGCCTGCGTACAGTGCAATGATTAATCAGGCAAGTAATTGGCACTGGCACTTTTAGTGTAGCATTTGTGTGTGTGTGTGTGTGTGTGTCAGGAATGCTTTCCCTTAAACCAGCCTACATTTAAGCCCCCAAATGTTAGTCATAAGAAAATGTTCACTTTGGTGAAACGAGATTCACATTGTGACTTTTTTTCTTTTTTTTTTCTTACATTACAGAATGCTATGATGTATTGACGGCTTGATTAAATGTCCTGCTTCTACCCTGGCAAAACTGTTTGTGAGATTAATGGGAACTCAGAGCGAAGAGCAATCTCAGCGTGTCGGTCGCTTCATTAGTCAAAAACCAAAAGTGAGATGATACAGCTTTACTTGGGTGCTGTTAGTATGTGAATCTGTTTGTTAACATTTACTAAAAGCAGAAAGCACATTGGTTTCTGCTTTTAGTAAAACAGTTTCATCAATGTCATGAGGGTTTATCCCCAATCTGGATCAACTATCCAACTAAATGCAGTAAACAGCAGTGGAATGAAGCCAGACAGCTCTGTCCATTTAGCACTGTTCACAGGCAGCCAACCCATTTCTATAAGGTAACTGGAATTAAAACCCATCAGTGCTACTTAAAGGAAGGTAAAGCAGCTGGATAAATGTTAGCTTGCCTTGTTGACGCCATCAGCCATAGCCTGCAGTGTGAGTTCCCGAGGTCCATCTACTGTCTTTCCATCATCGGTTGGTCCCCAACTGGCACTGTAGATGTCGATAACCTGAGGCATGTGGCTTATGGATGATGCCTCAATGATGTCAGTCATAAAGGGCTGGTCCAACATCCTGATACCTGGAGGAGCAACATCTCTATGAGCCAGATAAATAAAATCACAATTTAAACATACCACCAGAAATTCATCTACCTCATTCCACTACTGTTTTTGTTAAGTGCACTTTTTACAGAGTTAAAATCCTTGTTAGTGTGCAAAGACCTCGCCAATAAAGCAGTTTCTAATTCACGTCTATATATATTTGTGTCTATTGCGTTGCTTTGACTTGATTTTTGCACTGTGCAGAGCCTGTTTAATTTAATTGCGTCACCATTTGTAATGACAATAAAGAGCTATTCTATTCTATTCCAGTTTATCACCTTTTTCTTTTAATAATATTCGCTCAGCATCTGGGAACAGAAGACACCATTTGTTCTCCTCAATATCATATGAGAGTCAGCTGTTTAGCTGTAATGCCAAACACCAGCTCATGATGACAGATTCAGCATTATCAGCTCTCATTTTGTAACATCCCTGGCAGCTTATTGTTATTTCTCTCACTGTCCATGAATTGCAGGTTTAATATTTCTCCTACCTGCCACCTTGGAGTTGTAGGCGACTCCCACGCCACAGATATTGTTGTTGGCTGCTGCAGACACCTCTCCAGCACACCGTGTGCCATGACTGATAAGCAGGAAGCAAAGAAATATTCTGAACAGGATTTATCTTAATTTACATTTATAGAGTAAGACTGGGACTATATTTCCCAGATAAGATGCAGCTCCAGTTTGTGTTGTCTTTATAAGGGAATCGTTAATAGGGATTTCAGAAGAGAAATTTCTGTATCAGCAAATTATTTAAATTGCAAACGCTGTAATTCTGTGACCTGAAGAACATTTCAGTGCAGGCAGATGTGACATTTAACCATTAATATGTATGAAAGGTGTATGAATATCAGTGCTTTATGTTCACCATGCGATGTGTGTCTATCTCTCCATCCTCCTGCTCCCAAAAGGGGACACTGCAGAGAGTGAACCTCCCACTCCCAGCATGCTTTGCTACAGACATGCAGCTATTTATAACAACCAGCTGATTAGCCGGCGAGTTGTGCACAACAGTCAGCAACTGCTTCAGTGGCACGCCGAAACACTCGCTCCTCACTCTCTCACGCAGACACACACAAGCCTACTGATGTATGTGAGCAGACGGAGGCATGGTGGAGGAGGACAGGCGGGGAAAGAACACATTTCTCTTTGTTCTCCTCCTCAACGTGTGTCGCAGTGGGAGCAGATCGCCCGTTGTGATTGGGAGATGGGGGATAGATGAGGCATTATCAGACAGTGGGTCGCCACTGTCCACAGTGTGACCCTCACAAGAGACAGGTGCTAGTCTCTCTTTATCTAGCCCTACATTATCTCCTCCATGTGAACAAGGCGTTGGGTCGCCCTTTATGTTGCGTTATAGACAGCAGCATTGGTTGTTTTTCACCATTATGTCTCATGTGGAGAGAAAATCAATACAATTCAGGTCACACACACACACATACACACACACACACATGTGCAAACAAGAACATGTATATGTGTATATAAACAGGGGTTGTGCTGGGAGAGCTTTACCTGTTGAACCAGTCATCTGTGTAGCGTGGAAATGGGAACGGGTCATTGCTGCTGAAGTCATAGCTGGCATCAGCATTCTGAAAGGACGAAATGGATGCATTTACAAAAACAGCAACACCCGGGCAGAAAAGCAAAATGAGAGAAAGCTGAGAAAGTATTTGCTATCTCTTTTGTCTGGACGGGCCAGTTGGGAATCATTTTGTTTCCCATTCACGGCTTGCAATATTTTGTTGCGCTTTAACAATTATCGTCTGGCGGTTTAATTTAATAGTTTTGTGTTTTGGGTATAGCGAGCGTCCTGTTCTTGAAAAGTGTTTGTGACTACATCACTTTAGAATTACATTATTTTACAGGAATGTACTGAAAACGAAGTTCAATTTAGTATACTTGCTTTAATTACAGAGTAATTTATTATTGACAGAACTGTGACAATAGCTTCCTCTGCTTTTTTGTTTGTTTGTGATGAGATGACTTTTACCATCATTATCTTTGGCTTCATTGTCCTTTGGCCCGCCACTAATGAATGACACTACCCATGAATCATTTGCTGTTCATGTCAAGCTCATATTTTCTGATACCAAGCAGACTGTGGTTTTCCTCTGATGTCTGGAGTGACTCGGCCCAAATTAACCCATTGTGCCCAGTGAATGGGACTGAGGAGTAATGACTCAAAGCGACTGTGGTGAAGGTCAGGATGCCCTGCACCGCTTGGGTTGGGTTGGGTAAGTTTGCCTTAATTACTGTACTGGTGAAAAGTTCTGATGAATACATTTCTTCTTTACTTTAATCAGTAAATTTCCATTCCCCCCTATTTTATTGTTCTTCTTCCATCCCATCTGCGGTGGTCTTGGAAATGCAGCCAGTTCACGCCAAGCCTTGCATGGCCTGTTTCTCAGCCGTTTCACCACCGATAGGTGGGGCACCGTCCCAACGCACAGCCTGGAGAGGTTCGCTTGGGGGTGACAAAATTCCCCAGATCATCTGTTAGCCGGGGACAGAAAAAAATCCCGCACATATGGAATGTGAAGCTGTGTGGTGAGACAGTGACTTCACTCAGAGATGAACAGTCACAGAATAACCAACAGATCTATGCACAGCATCACTCCAGTGGAAGTTGCAAACACATCACACAAATCACAAAATGTGTAAGTGAGCCGAGACAGAAACCAAACAGCCCATTTTCTTTGCTAAAATGTGCAAAGAAGCAGGTGACATCAGTATGCAAATAACAAGCTTTCCTTTTTTTTTAGATTCTTGATATATTAATAAAGCTTAGATATGCTTGAGGTTTGTTTTTTTAGCCCAACAAAACAGAATGACTCACTCACCTTGTTTCCTCCATAAGGTTTCTCATTTGTACATCCGTGGATTCAAGATAATAGCATATTGCAGTTACACTGATGGAACTAACTGCAAATAGTCAAATCAAACTAAGCTCTCTGAATGTCCTGGTTCTATTTAACAATCCCTCACGTCCTTTAAGCTGTTATCAGTATTCTTCACATTATGCAGCACCAACTACCCTGGCATTATCTATGCTTGTGAAGTTGTGTCAGAGCAGCCTGCCATTGCACCTGCAACGGTGTCGCTTGCATTAACATTAAAAAGCTTGGCTTCTTTAGCCATGAATGCAACTTCGAAACCACATGTCAATACCGACGGAATGGGACATAATACCTGTTAAATCCGCCATTTGATCCCCTGCTTCAAATAAATCAGCACAATAACTAAAGAGGAATTTCAGTAACTTTTAGATACTTACATAATTTGTTGCCAGATCTGGATGCAGATAGTCGATTCCTGAAAAGTGATTATTGACATTTATCAGTAATATAACTGAGCATTAGCTACAGTGACTTAAAGAACATAGCATGACTTGGAATGTCTTGTTATTGCACCACAGTTTCATATTTATTTAGGCTTTTTAGTGACAAAGTAATATCAATGTTAAATTGTACAAATAAGAACAGATGTGTTGTGACCATTCATTTAAAATTCTAAAAATTAACTACCGGTATTTGGATTTTTTTTTTACATTTTAAAGCTATTGATCTACATATTTCACCTACCTACAATAAATGCACCATTTTTAAAACGTCTGCCAGACAGGAAGCAGCCAAATGCCTTGTAATCATGTATTTGCAACCTCTTGCCACAGTTCTTTGAGATTTTACTTGAGACAGCATCACTGACTCTTTAGTATACAGTAAAATAAATAATATATTTGCTTTTTTGTAATGAAATAAAAAATATAAAAATTGAAAATTGAATTTTTTGACATTTTTTAGGTACCTAGGCATTGATAGGCAGCTTTCAGACATGATAATTTGATTCATCAATATTCTTCACAATTAATTATATTGCCATCATCATACAAATGAATATAAAATTGCTTTCCAAACATGTTATACTCACCATCATCCATAATTGCGATGGTAACACCTTTTCCTGTGTAGCCCAGTTGCCAAGCTTCTGCCACATTAAGATCTAGGCCAGGGGTCCCATCTGCCTGGCCTGTGTTTACCTAATCACTCAGACAATATGCATGACTCATGGTATACCCAAGTGAGCCACCATTGAAAAATTAGTGAATATGGCGGATATGTGTAAGGGAGGGGGAGGGTATGGATCAGGACTGCTTAGGAGCAGAGAGTGAAGGTGATCGGCCAACACAGTATATCGGTGTGCAGTAAAGGTTGCCAGCTACATGGTATAAATGCAGTAATGAGAAGGCATGAGTAGTATCAGGTAGGCTAATTAAACAATGACTAGAAATGTTGATTCAGGAAAGTACTGAGAAATATGCCTGGTTCAGAGTAATTAAGGTGGAAGAATGTGGGTAAGTCTGAAAGGTCAGGCAGCACGCGGACACTTGCTTGGCTTATTACTCACCAAATACCACTGTTTGGTGAACAGAGGGTCACTCATGTTAACTTCAATATCATCGATGTTTCTGTAGCCTCGCTTCTGACGGCCAAAGCCTTCCTGCTCAAAGACATTTTTAACCTGTGAAAGAAAGCAAAAAGAAATAGCAGCTCACGGTCAAAAGGATCATACACAGAGCAAAATGAAATCCTGGTGCACAGCAAGCATGGTGCTGGAACACAAAATAGAAGCGGGATTTCTAATGACGAGTGAGCGTGCGCTGCTCTGGAAGCAGGAAATCAGAAAACCCAGCGGAGCTCTACTGTACCATGAAGGCGGAACCTCGTGTAACTGTAAAGGGATGTTCTTCTTTTTCTATTGAGAAGGGCTATAGTTGGAGCAAAGGCTTTCGTATTCACCTACCACACAAGAAGCAGCCCTTTTTCCTGCGTAATTACGATCCCAAATATGCCTGTGTTTCTTTGAACCATTCAACAACATCATTGCCGAGATGAAAGCAGCCACGGTACTGTGTATCAAGAAGATAACATAAAAAAAAGAGCACATAAATGGTCGGGGTAGGTGTCTCTGACAAAACACAGGGCCTTTATAATTTGGTTGCTGTCATCAAATTGCACTTCTTTGACCATAATGTTGTGCTTTCATTTCTGCTGCATTTTGAAATCAAGACAAAGAGCAAGCAAGATGTCACTGCCCTCGTCTCAGTTGGTGCTTGTGAGGATAGCAGTCAGGTTTTCTGCGGGGTTTCGTCAAATTGTTTTCACAATTTATTTTTTTAGTTGTTTTTTTTTGTCCCTCTCTGTCTCTTACACAAAGAAATACTGGAAACCGGAAAGGCAAGAAAAACTCGACCAATATATTTACACCTTAAACCTTAAATGCCCTTTATTTTTTTATACAAGTAGTGATCTTTATAATATAAACCAAATTGTGCTATTTCACAATTTAAGCATTCGTATTCATTCACATTCTAAAGGCTAGAATTTGAAAATAAGTTGAGTTGACTATGTTCCTCTTATGCTTAATATGGCTCTTTGGAAGGACTGAGAGCACAGACATTGTGCGAGCATGTTTACCAACAAATGGTACATTCTACATTATCCAAGAAATTCCCCACTTCCTAACCCACCACTCATTTATTCCACCACAGCAGAAGAGCTGGTATCCCCCCTGAGACAGCACGAACACGCTGCCCACTCACAGCATCAAACAGTAAACTGCCGCATCACTGTCTGACTTTACCCTCACAACACCCCAGTTCATCCTTAAATCAAAGAACACTGACTGCCTCTCTCCTGTCTACTTGTCCTCTTTTCATTCCTGGCTTTCCCAGGCATGTGTCATCCTTGTCACGTAATGCCGAGTACATTTAAATCAAGCACAAGAGGAAGGAACCAATGGATGAATTGTGAAATGATGAATTTGTAATCAGAGAAATAAGATGTAGAATGACAAGAAGAACAACTAGGACAAGAAAGAGGTGGAGGTGGAGAGGAATAAAAGAAGAAGATAATGAAGTGAGTCAGAAATAGGTCAACGTAATCAACCACTGTCCAAATTCTGGAAAAGGACTCCGGGAACACAAAGAAATCCAGCCAGTGGCCTGCGCAGTACATCCAGGGCTGCGTCCCAAACAGACACATTTAAGAGTGTTGAATGTGAGTGGAATTTCTCATTAAATATGAAGGAACAGGTCATCCCAATACACAACAACTTTTTTGACCTTCAAAAAAAACACATTGGTTTATTTTTTTTATTTTTTTTTGTGTGTGTGTATTTTTCTCCAGAAATGTCCTGTCCTGAGATGTTTTCTAAATATGTGGGAATATAGGAATAAAAAGACACAAAATGACTAACAGGCAACATTAAATCAGACTAGCTGAGCTCTGGACTCAATAGCTGCAGCGTTTCTATGAGCATGTCAAGCGTCTGATTAAAACCCAGCATCTGGAACGTGGACCTGCTCATGTTTTTGCTGTCACACTTGTATTGGCTTTATTAGCTTGGTGGAGTGGCTTGCATTTATTTTCATTAGCACCTCTCACAATTGTAATTAGAGAGGTTAGTTGATTATCTGCAGCAGGACCTCCACTTTCTCTGCTTCCAGCAATGGGAACACCTCAACACAGCGACTTCAGCGCACAGAGAGACTGTTACTGCATTAAAAAAGAAAATGTTGTTCTATATTATGAGGTAAAGCCGCAGCATTTTGTCATTTGGCTGTTTGGTTTCATCCTCTAAAATACGAATGTTATCTAATGTTTTCATGCCATTTGTCAAAATGAAAGAAAGTAATTATAGCATGTCACCGTAAGCTCTGGGCCGTTGTGATGGATATGTATTGCTTTATTTATTGCCCAAGTCGTATAAACACACATTGTAAAAATAGAAAGCTGAACAGAGCAAGGGAATACATTTAAAACAACAAACAAACTCTATGAAAGGAAGTTAAAAATGAGCAGCAATTGTTGATGCCGCATAGCTGAATCGAAACAGATTTTTATTGTGAGGTTTGATTGTATGATTTCATACAATCAAATGATGCCAGCCCCAGCCTGATGTTTTACATCAGAGTACATCTGTGTAAAACAGCACATACCCGTCGTACAAATGTTAACCACAACATGCACTTGTTAGAGTGCGTGTTGTAACTACAGTATTTTATGAGATATGAAAACATGGTGACATACAAGACTAGACCTGCATGGCGTTTAATCAGTAAAAACATTAAGTTACTTGTGGTATGAATGATTGTTTTAACCAGTTTTTCCAATAAGGATGGCTTCGTCCAGACAGTCACAGATCAAAGGCTGCATAGCCTGAATCAGTAGGGTCAGACATGATTTTCTCCATTTCATGAGGAGATTGGGATTACTAAATATCTTCCAGGCTCAAATTGGTACCTAGAAGCTGGCAGCCAATAGTAACCATATCCCCGCAAGACTTCGATTAGATTGCATTCAAGACATTTGTAAACAATTTAGCCAGATTTAACAATGAATCCAAGTATTCAGTCTTATTTGATCCATTTTGTGAGGCTGCATATTGGGTACGTGTGCACAGGAAACAAAGCGTGCTTTTCTCAGTGTACGCATTTGGTATAAGTATACTTGCCCTGTGGTCTTTTTGGAGCTGCTGTCTGCCGTGGGCGCTGCGTTTGCTCCGCCTCTTTGAGGTGTCCTGAGGATAGAAGTGAAAGAGACCCTCTCCCATTGGAAGCTGAGTTAAGAAAAAAACAAAACAAAACAAAAAACAGGCAGTTGGATAAAATGGATCAGGAACCAAAGTGTAGGTGAAAATGATGGCACAGAGGCAGCCGTCAGAAAGTGTGTGTAACTGGAAAATAAAAAGAAAGTGCAATAGATGATTAATTGTGCAGAGGGGCAGCACGTCATACTCCAGGTGGCAACGGTGACACTGATTCCCTGCTTTCACTGGGATCTATTTTAAGACTCTAAAGAATAGTGCAGGAATCAACCGTAATAAATCACAAGGGCAGGCAAATGAGATGCATCATCCAGAGCATTTCCTCTGGTGCCGAGCACAGATTAAAGACCCCCTTGTGCTTAAATAACAGCTTGACGATAGGTCAAGCCTCAAAATAAATGCTTACAGATGCCCCTGTAAGGGGGCATTGTGTCCCACTACTCTTTAATTCTTGTCTTGTTTGCCGAAACAAACCAATACAATCGCATTCATGTGAAATAAAGAGAATGTGCCCCCATTTACTGCACGTACATTGAAGCCTCTTTCAGTGATTCAGGTTGATATGAATATTAGCCAGTCTCTTTCTCCCTCTTTTATGTCTCGCTGTGCACAAATTTGTTTGTGCATGGGTCCTGGTCTAATTAATTAAATAACAATGGAAGATAATTCAAACAATATAGGCATTGTTTAATGATGCACATCCCATTTAGACAAATAATGTCACTGATTACATAACCTGGGAAGCAGGCAGGCAGAACTGAAATAAACTCACTATCCAGGCTATAGAAATCATAAAAGGAACTGTGTTTTTCATTTTTGTGTTTGGAAGAGCAAAAGGAAGAAACTCCTTAACTTGAACAGCTCGGACTCCTCTCTGTTGCCCCACTAGCAAAGGCTACAGCCAATTTAAACCATGTATTTATTTTGACACAGACAAGGGATGCATGCTGTCTGGGAATGGTTTTCCATAAATGGCTCTAAACCTTTTGACATGCTGTGATATCTGCTGAATATATCCTGCTATTGTGTAAGAAACATTGTCTCAGGTGAGTAACAAGCCATGGCTGGAGGAAAGGCCATATCTCTCATTGCATGCACTGTAAATACATTATGAATCTTTAACATAGAGACAGGTGTAAATGGGTGCCCAAATTAAATTGAGCCAAATAAAGAAAAGATTTTCATCATTCATGGATTGAATTAAGTGACAGATCATGTCACGCATCCATCATTAGGTCAAAGATGTGAGAACGAGCTCTAATTTTGTTAAACTCTGCTGATACAATGGTCGCTTTGTCTTTAAAAAAAAAAAAACATTTATCAGAAAACTGCTCCATTTATCATTTGGTCTGTAGTGCACTGAAATCGAATTACTCTGAAGACATAAATGAATTTATCCTTGGGAGGTTTGCATCCCGTTTGACCACATACACCAATGGACAACCTAACCGGTGTCTATATTGTATTAGAATGACATCAAATTCAGCGTAAGTGCAGTGAAATGAAGTTAAACCAAAAGGAAACCATGCTTCTCTAAAAAAAAAAAAAAAAAAAATACATTCAGAACATTTAAATAAAATAAAATAAAAAAACACTATTTTATCATTTCTATTTAAAAAAAAGACAAGACTATAGGGATGTAAACACCGCAAAATAGAGTGATGTTAATCTGAATATTTTGATTGGGCGCAATAAAGAATGTATTTAGATTAAGTTTAATTTACTTATGATCCAAACAAAAAGATCGCTGCGTGACGCTTCATCTGAGCATCCCTACCTTCCGTGCGCTCTGGAACCCATGTTGTGCTGCAAGTTGCTGCGCCTCATCCTGCGCGTCCTCCTGCAACTGAACCAGAAGATGGTCCGTCAAAACTCCTTCTGCAGCGTGCGTCGCAAGCAGCAGTGCGTTCACAAGCACCATAAATCCCACGAGTGTCCCGTGTCGGGGAAATCCACGCATCGTGTCTGGCTTCTATCAGTCCGCCTTGTCTGCCTGTCCGTGAGTCCAAAAAAAAAAAAATCACTGTGCGGGATGCTTCGAGCTAGAGGTGGGAGGCGAGGAGGATGGAAATGAAGAAGAGGAGGAGGAGGAGGGTGCAGAGGGGTCGAATTAAATAATTTGAAGACGCATCTTCTCGTCGTCACCTGATGAGACCAGTGGAAGTTATATTTCACCGAGGGGGTGGTCGGAGCGTATCTTCAGCTTTCTGTCGTCGTTCCTCCTCCTCCTCACCCTTTCATAATTCATGTGTACTTACACACGATCGGGTACTTTCTGCGCGTGACGTTGTACCAATGGGCTCGGGCGGGTGTGGCCCGTTCGTTCCTTCCCGGATGGGGGACACTTTTCAGAATTCCTCGTCGTCCTCGGAGTTGGTAAAGATTTTTTATTGATTATCTGATGTCGATCTCATCGTAATTAAAAATGCATTAAAAACACGCATAAGAATAGAAATAAAGAGTTTAAAAAAAAAAAAACACGCATAAGGACCAGCGTGCTTTGTCGGGAGCATGGTGACATTTTATAAAGAACAACGTCATTGAATGTTTATATTCATTTAAAAAATCATCTCGGGGGGGATTTTTGGAAAGTCAGACATGCTCATCCTGAAGGTCCCTTTTTAAAGACTTCTGATACAGAATAGCTCCATTATGATCAATCTGGCCTTCTTTGTATAGAATGTAAGAACATTCCCACTAGACTATATAATTGGTTATTTCAATGTGAAGCAGGCTGTTAAAAAAAAGACCCCTGAAAAAAGATTGCTATTCTGAGGCATCATTGAAGGACTGTAGCTCCCCTGATGCTCTATCAATGGGCTGAGCATGCTGTGGACGGATGTAGCAGTGAAGCCTTAGTGTGTCAAAGAGGACAGGAAGAAAGAACAATTCAACCGATTGATATTGTTAATTCCCCTTAAACAGTGATCTATGGAAATTAGCTGCACATCTAGCAGTTGTTATACTGCTGTGGTCTACACAGTTCATTGTCCTTGTCTGAATAAAAATGCCCCTGAGCCCCTTTCATTCACAGACTTACTAAAAAAAAAACAGTTCTTTGATTAATAAAACTGTTTTATGTGTGTATGAGCTTTTGTGGAGTTGTTGAATAATAATAATCATCTATTGTATTACATTATACCAAACCTAAAAAAAATAAAAATAATCCTAATACAGGTCCATCCTTCATCCAGCTATCTCAAAATAAGATATAAAAGAAAGATTTATATATATATATATATATCTCCTGTGACTTATAGTGACAAGAGCAGAAGTATACAAATACAATAAAATACCATACAAATCAAGAGTATACAAATACAATACAATACCATACAAATCGAGAGGCAGCTACATCGGCGGTTTATACCGTGTATTCAGAGATAAGGATGGATTTTATTGGTTCATTTTTTTCATATGGTCAGAGATGAAATGTGCTCAGAGAAAACAAGCAAAACTTCTGAAGTCTATTTGCAACGTTGTAATTTTGAAAATGTGTGGACTTTTATATTTATAGTGTCCCTAACTGCTCAGCATAATATTATGCTGTCACTGTTACACAATATTAACAGAAAGGTGAGTTAACAAGGGACAACAATTGCACCTGCACGGATCAATTATCACAGAGGTCTGGATGAATACATAAGGTGGATGTTCTATAAACAGATCCACTTTACAATAATCACTGTTTCCAGGCTCCCTACAGACCTCCTCCCACACGCCTCCAATTCTGCAGCCTGGAGATAATTTATTTAGCTTGGACAAGCCTGCATGTAGCCATACACAGTGCACAATGTTTCACAGCTTTGTCATTGTTGACTGATCCACAGTCCTGTTTTTAGACAGGAAGGAGGTGGAGGTTGTGTGACTTTTTCCAACTTACTAATGTATTAAGAGGTGCTGCATGCCTTTTAAAGGCTCAATGTAAGGTAATACTCAAAGACAATGATGCATCTGTTCTCGCCAAGTCTGCCTTTATTTGTGACAGAAGGAAATAATCTCAATTTGACATGGTAAAATATGTCAGTTAGCTGTGCAGTTTATCGTTCATTCATTCATTGCTGATTTTATTTTATTTTAATTAAATTAATTGCATGTTGTCTAATCAAAATTAAAATAGTGTATTTGTTTTAATGTATTTTACATTTACACTACTGGGGTCAACAAACTGATGATTTAAGTTAAGAAGGCAAAAGCATTTAAGTGTAATTTCCTTTAGGCATCTGTTTGGATCATTTTGAACCACGCTTCTGGAAGATGAATCACATTGCATATAATATTTCTCATGAGAGTGTATATGCTATGGAAATAAACAACGCTGTCTAAACAAACTGGCTGGATTAAGTGTAGTCGGAATGATTGGTTTACGAGCCGAAATGTTTTTATCACTCATGACTATTGCGGCTGTTAGTCAGCTGAGATCCCCCCCCCCCCCCCATGCATAAATAACAACATGGTCATTATTGTCTACACAGAAAAAGATGTATTGAAGTGTCATAAGTGATCGGGCGACAGTGGTGCATGTGGTTGCGCAGGTTGTCCTATTGGTCGGCAGTTTGAATCCTGGTTCCCACACACTGCCGTTGTGTCCTTGAGCTCCTCGCCTCTGTCAGTCTACCCCAGGGCAGCTGTGGCTACAACAGTAGCTTCACCACCACCAAGCTTGAGTGAATGAATAATGCACAATGCAAACCGTCTTTGAGTGTCTAGAAAAGCGCTATATAAAACCAATGCATTATTTATTTTTATTATTTGCATTGCGAGGTTCATCTCGTGTTTTGAAGCCGTCAGTCTTTTGTCCTGCATCAGACAGACGTTTGGAAAACCTGATAAATATGAATAAGGTCTCAGGGGAAACACATTTTCATGAGAGCACAGCTGGAAAGACACGCAATTTACATTTCATTTTAAAATTTCTGATACTTGTTCAACCTTAGTTTTTATTTCATGTTCAAATGTCATTTAATATTATTGAATTTTGTGCTTGAACAGAGTCTGACACCAGAATGACTTCAGAATCTTTAAGTATAATTGAAAAAACATTTGGAATCTTCACACCACACCACAATTCCAAAGATTTCTTTCCATTAATGATTATTGCACAATAAATTCTGGATTTCTTTTTTTAACACATTTTCTTTTAAAGCAAGAGAGAGAATATTCTGGATCAGCTCCATTGTTATGACGTGAGCTCTGCTCTGTAGGCATCATGGAACATGTGGGACGGGCGTGCAGATATTGTGGCTACTCGAGTCACAGTGATTGCAAAGCAATCATCACTTTGAGTGTTTAGAAAAGCTCTATATAAAACCAACGCATTATTATTATTACTATTATTATCAGTGTCAGGACCCGCCCTCCTAACAGTTTCATTTGCTGTCTCACTCGATATCTTTCCCGGATGTATTTTCTGCTCCACTTTCTCTGTGTCATAGAATGCTGCCGCCTGCCTCTGGCTCTGTGAGATAAGACACCGGTCTTCACAGGTAGACAGAACGACATCAGAACAGACAGACAACACTGAGTTTCGTAGGGTTGACAAGTCATGAGATGTAATTACCCTGTCTCTCTTGGTTTAGATTATGTCTACTGCAATGTACCAGTACCGATCATAACTGTGATATTTCAAACATATAATACTGATATTGTCATAAAAACGTACCGGTACATGTGATAACATTGTGCAGATGTGCAGGCTTGTGACAGGCTCGCTCAGTTACATGGGTACTCGCTTCACTATTTGAGAAGTGTAACTACTGTTTAAGCATTAGAGGGAAAAATATTCTACATTATTTATGGTCTCTTGAAAACCAATCTGCCATCATAGCCTGTAGCAGTGCAAATGTCAAACAAGTTTCCCAATAACAGCCAAGGTGCTTTGAGAGCAACAGTACAGCTTACTGTATTATTCAAAGGATATTACGGTTAGAAATGTACTTTATTAGGAAAAGAAAAACAACTTTGCAGGCCAAGATTATGCATAATCACAATAATTACTTCCCTCTGTGTTTCACATATTTTAAGATGAGAATTCTTTGCTGCCTAATGAATGCACAGAAAAAAGGACATGCAAATTTATGTCAGAGATAATTTATTCAGAAAGAGAGGAAGACAAACATTGTTTGATACGATTAAATAGCGAATATCATTTTAAAAGAAAACAGAATCTTTCTGCTGGAAAAAATGATTTTCTATTTTATGACATCAAATCATTCAAGGCTTGTGTTGTTGCCATGGTAATTGGCATCTCGATCAGTTTTCAATAAACCTTTTTTTTATTTATTGCATTGACAGTGCAAAGAGTGATGAAGAGCAAGACAAGACAAGACAAGACTAAACCCTTACAGACATCCGCGGTTAAGTGTTACCGAAGCTCCGGACAACTGAAACTGGTATTCAGGCGGGCATGTCAGGTGTGGTTTAGTATCCAGCTCGCTCGCTGCCGACAGGCAGGCAATAAGTGTAAACATTAGGTTTGTGTGTTCTCCTTTATTACCTCTCCAAACCTATTTAAGTGTCTTAATTGAGACGATGACATCAAGAGGTATTGTTTGCTTTTACAGAATTTTATCAGTACAGAAAACTCATTACATTCCAAGAATCATTATTTGGATTTGCATGGTTGTGTAGGCCATGTTTGTTACGTGTTTACTTTGTTTTGGCAAACTGTTCTTTTTAAAGAGCTGAGCTGAACCTCAGGCAGGCTTGCTACAACTAGCATCCACCTTTGTCAACTTCTATTAGCTTCGCAAATGAGCCATTACAGAATATGTTTCAAATCCTTCGTAACATTGCAGAAAATGTGGGCTTGCATAACTTATAAAATATGATGATGACTTTGTAGCTTTGGAAATTAAGAGAATATTTATGATTTGAATTTCTAAATCCAGCACATATTAAAACATTACATGGATGTCGTAACTGGTTTAATTCCCATTAGCATATCATACTGGGTGCTCCCTAAAATGCCAGTATCAAACACATTTTCTGATGATGAATTTGATTGGACGCTGTGGAAAAACATTACCGGTATGATTAAACATCAAAGCTAATTTTTCAATACAAGTCTGAGCTGGACCTCATCCTGGACTAATCACAGCTCTGCCAGCTTTCCCATTTCCATTTATATGATCATTAAGTCATCAGCTAAATCTGCCACCTCCAGCCTGATGTCTGAGCAGCTTCAGTCAGGCTGTGATGCTTGATATTGCATGCCTTTTTAATCATCTGATGTAACAGCCTGACCTTTGAGACATAAAGGGAAGTAATCTCCATGTAACTAAAGTCATTGCCACAGACACAGTGGCGCTCCGTGTCCCCCTCCATGTCCCCTCCATGTCCCCATGTCCTCCATGTGCAAAGAAGCTTGACTCACTGGGAAATTGCAGCATTTGATACAAGGTAATCTTTTCCATACGTTTTGGTTCCCTGTGCTGACAGAGACAAAACATCTCAAATCAAAGTATTAACAACATAGAAGACCATTTATTTCCTGTGCCTCAACAACTATCTTAATAAACGCAAGCAATGTTGGAAACAGAGAGTAGAATGCTCACTTATTAGCAACAAAAAATAAAGTGTGCTCATTTTGCTAAAAGGTCATTTCTAAAATGACAATATGACTAATATGACAGGCAGCAGCCAGGTGACCTTGGCAGGATGTGATGATGGCGGGGACGTAACTTGTAAACAGCACATCCAGCAGACCCTGCGTGTGGGTTCTGGTGCTCTTTCCATTTTGAAAAGGACATTAGGGCTAATGGTAATGGTATCTCAGAGGTTTCCAAGCCTCTCTGCCAGCACTGCCCCATATACAAGCAGCCAAAGAGCATAGTCCATTAAGAAAGCAAACAATGGGTATATTTCATAGGCTACACAGAGCACAGGGTAAACATGACTGCAGCTACAAACAATTAGTGGCGTGCGATCTACTTTAGCTATCAGCAATGCTAAAGATTCCTCCGTTATCTTTTAATAACACAAACAAAGAGCCAGAGAGGAACGGACGTCAAGGCGATAATCATTCATCACCTCGACGAATCTGGACGGTCAAAAGCACAGCTGCGTTGTTTACCCTTCAGTTACTTTAAAGAAATGATACAATGGATGCAGAGAAGTGCTGTGGAAAAAAACCTGTGTCATGTGCATTGTTGTGTGTGTGTGGCTGAACAGGAAACCTGGAGTCTGACTCCTTTCATTAGACTCTTAACACTGATGTGAGAAATGCCCTTTTGATCCAGCCTGAGATTAGTGATAACCACAATGTCTTTATTATTCAGCAGAGCGCCTCTGAATTGAGAGTAAAAAATAAGCCTCTCATTCCGTAGACAGGCTGTGAAATAAGCGCATCTAATTAGTGGGCCTGTCAGGGGCTGATTAATTTATTCAGAGTAGCCTCATTTATTTCTGAAAAACGTAATTAATCTGCATATAGTTTAAATTGTTTTCAATTCAAAGCTTTACAGACCATAGAATCATTGCATCAGACATTATTAGAACCTGGTCATTTGACTTAGTCAACCTTGCAATGACTTACAATCCACCCTTCAACAAATACTTCACCTCATTTCATTGTAAAAAAAATAAATAAATAAATAAATAGGCAGCAAAGCAAAGTGTGCAAATAAACCCTGCACTGACCGCCCCAAGCAGTTCAATAAAACTACAAGCTAAGATGCATTCAGAGAGCCGCATTGCTCATTCCACCCCAGCAATTTGGTGATGATACCCCAACCAATCAATACAAGGACCATTAGGCTTAACAAACCTGCCTTGTCTATAAACTGCCCGCAGCCTCCTTAAAGCAACAGCATGTCATCCATGACAGCTTGTCTACCTGTAATGACTTGGAGGCAGGTGATTGGTGCGAGGCAAGATGCAATTTCATTGTGACATTGTCGAATTTTGGCATTGTTGTAATTCACTGTTAATGTGGGGATGCGGATAGGATATTAATAATCAATACATGAGCTCTCTTTTATGACCCAGTTTGCAATGATTTGACATTTAGCAAATTGAGTCATAGATGACCCTTTTTTCTATAATGAAGTTTATTTCAGATTTAAAAATAAATAAATACATATATATATATATATATAATTTACAAGGCAAGGCACTCACTGGCTACAGGCAAGGCTACAATACAAAGCTTAAAGGAACAGATCACAAGTAGATAGAGGACCTACACTCAGCCGTATGAAATGTGCAATGTAACGTTCAGCAGGATCGACAATTCAGGATTACTGCTGCATGCTGACCCAGAAAATATCATTTTACTGATCAAAAGTCAGGATCAATACTTTTGTTACACAGCTTAGAATAACAAATCTCTTTTATGTAATTTGTTTTCTATTCATCCAAATAGAATGATATATTTTTAGGTTTTTTCTCGTTGCACAGAAAATGTCAAATTACACAAGAAATGCACACAGGTTTTCTTTCACAGTTTAATGGTTTTACTCAATTTAATAGCTGTTTTTGTAATGGTTAATGGGTTTTCATGACAAACCGTATACTTATAACTCAGTTGTTCCAACAGAAACCCCTCTCCAAAAACGTTTGAAAAGAAGACGTAGAGAATTTCTGATGAAAGCTTGAACTAAATGGAATCGGAGCCCTATATTTCTCTTTCCAATATAATCAGTGCGAAGCAGCGAGACTCCTCAGAGCAAATTGAACCACCTCTTTTGCTGATAGAATTTCCCTCTGGGATTAATAAAGTATTCTGATTCTGATTAAATATGAGAGCACATTTTCATACTGAAATAAAACATGCATTTCCCCCTCTGCTGAGAGAAGCTCAATACCCTTTCTGGAGTTATATACAGAACAGAAAATGAAAAAGAAAAAAAACTGCAGTCAATCATTTTCATTATGTTCACGCTGATGCATAAGGAAATATCTCAGTGGTACTTTAATTGTTTTTCTTTGCAAGATGATGATTATGTCATGGCATGTAAGCATCAAACAAAGCAGACATGCTCCTGCTTCGTCTGTTTTATTCAAACATGCTTAAAACATGCTTAAAACACAAGATTGCAAAATGTTCCATTTTCAATTGCTGGTAATAGTAATAAACAGCTGCATATTTATACATCCAACAGACACAACTCCATTAGCTGTACTTATTTATTTTGGTACATCCTGTGACACCCTAAGATTCTATTTTGTTTCGATATTGTTTTTTATCAGAGCATTTGATTTATTTGCTCTAGAGCTCTTAAGAATGTTAATCAACTATGGAAAAAGTCAAATGAAATAATCTATCAGGCCTGGCTTTCATTTTAAAGGATTTGTTTTTTTTCGAGACACACTGCGTTTTTATTGTCATAACGCAGACATAAAGCACAAAGTCTTATTTAAGGAAGAAAGTTTTTGTCTGCCTCATTGGAAAAAAAAAAAGAAGCCCCTTGTTGTTTGCCCTTAAAAAGAAAGAGATGCTCTATCAAAATGGGTTCACCCTGAGTCATCCCAATGTCTGAGGGACAGCGTGTTTGTGTTTCAACTTCAATTACTTTTTCATTTCCTTCTCAATTCCAAAAAAAAACACACAATAGGGGAAATGGTTCTTCCACTGCAGTGCTCTAGAATAATATTGCGTTCTTTATACAGGAACGCTCAAATGTTTCTTACATTTTCTGCAGCTCTTTATAGTTTTATTATCATTTAATTTGTAATACTATGTTCCCTCTTTTGCTCAATACTTGAACACAAAACAGTTGCTGAAATGAATGTCATTTTATCCCACTTAAGGCTTACGGACCACATGTGAGGTTTCTGGACGTCGCTGCGAAATGTCCCTCTCAGATGCTCACCAGACCAGACGCTGTTGATTTCTGAGCTCTGCGTGATGCTTGTGCTGCTCGGTGTGGAGGTGTGGGCGGGACGTACTTACTTCCTGAAGCCTGTGTTTGGCAGCTGCTCCTTTGAGCTCGTGCACAGGAAACACAAGCGTGTGCACGCACATTGATCTCATTTTGTCACGGTGTCTCTGCCTGTCACCACGGTAACACCCTAAAGAACTATCGCTAGCTGAGGGACGATGTACTTTTCATGAAGTTCATAATGTGACTTGCCGTGAAGTGCCCAGATGCACACACACAGCTGAAAAGATGCTGTGCTCCTGACCTCTTCGGGACAATTGTCAGTAACAACCATCCGTCTGTGCATTCTCTTGTAGACGGAATGACCTCGTCTACAGCCCAAACACAGCAGGTCACAGGTGTTGCTGGAGCCTATGCCAACTTCTCTCGTGAACTGCCCTGCTATAACAACCGCATTAGACATGCCCCAGGTGTGTTTTAGTATAGGGACATTTTGCGGTAGATCCCCATTCAAAGCAGGTTTGTATTGATCTGAACCTGAAAGTGGACAGGAGATTGATTGTAATTCGTGACAGCCTGATTCACTAAACATGTAAGCTTGTCTTTTATTAGAGTGCCTCAGGTGAGATTGATAGAAACTAATGAAAGTGACCTGTTTGTATAGGGCTCACAATGGTATGGTATGGTATGGTATGGTATGGTATGTATTTATTTCAGGCAATGACAAAGGCACACAAAACAAAACTACCCGTGCCACATCGCACGAGCCACATTTAAACAATAAGTAATAGTGCCAATTCAGCCTGAAAGGGAGTGGGAAGAAGAAAACTTATTTAATCCCACCCCCATTGCTCATAAACGTAGTAAGCTCCTCAATTTCAAGCTCCAAATCATATTAACAACAACTATATACACTGCATGATTTCAAAAATACAAAAAAATATTGGATGAAACTAGCGAAATTACAAAATCATATATATATATATATATTATATTTTTTATTCATTATTATTTTTATTTTATTTTTTTTAATATGGTGTTACCACAGATAATATGACAGTTTAGACAGTCATGCCAACATTAATAATAAACAATACCAGCAATGGTAACAAACATATACCAACAATGGTAATGGAAACAATAAATACTTTCACAAATACAATCACAAATCAATGCATGCAGCAGTTATCTAAGAGACTTTGTGGAGATGTCAGAGACGTTTACTGGCAGCTCTGAAATACATTGGCTGAATCATGTCTCATAACAAATACATCATACAAATACAATCGTATTCCCTTAGTGTAGTAAGGAAACCTTTGTAAGATTTTAAAATGATATGGTGTTGGACATGTATTTCAAACCAGCTTGTGGAATCTAATAGTGTTACATGGTCCATCTATCTAAAGATAATTCTAAATTAATGTCATTGCTTTTTAACTGTTTTCTCTTCCATTTTTCTACCTCTTTTTTAACACTTCCTGACATTTAATTTTTGCTGTCTTTATAATGATCTTGATTAGCATCACCTGCCTCTGATTACATTGTGTATTACATTGTGTATTTAGTGCTTGTACAACCTCCTCACTTTGCCGCTTGGTTTGTATCCCTTCTTTTGATTTTGGGATCTTTCTTTAGTGTACCTGGGTCATGTCTGCCAATGAGCCTATACAGGTATGAGACAAATACAGTCTTTATAGATATACAGCTATGGTGATTTATTTTTGTATCTGATCTTAACAAATATTCACATACACTTCCGTACCAGAAGACTCCAGCGCCCTCCTTTGGCACAAGTTTAGAATACACATAAACCATAACCCCTCTTGATGTTGACGAATCTGCAGTCGGGAGCGATGAAGTCATCCAAAGCTGTAGCCATGGAGAGAACACGTTTTTTAAAAAGTGCTACACACAAAAGAGGACAGGACATATAAATGAAAACACATTCTGTTTTCAAAAATTCAAACGTGCAATTGTTCTCTATTTGATTTAAAACAAGAATATTTACTTACGTGATCATTCTGCATCGCCACAAATCTCTTTTCTTTACATATTACTTTACAAATATTGAATATTGATTCCCTTTTACAAAATGTTTAGTGATATTTATTTTGGATTCTAATTAACACGCTGCTCATCTGACTTATATACTGTATGAACCATTGGAACTAATGTTCAGACCAACTTTAAACTGGTGGTGGTGGGGGGGGAGACAGCATCGAACATGCTTGTTTTTTTCTTAATTCTTTTTAGTTAGGTAAAAGCTTCCGCAGAGATTCAAAGTGCTTGGAATGAATGGATGAATCATACTTCAAACCAAACACTCTTTCTCCCTTGTCTTAGTTATTGCATCACTCAATAGGTGATGATAGACAAACATTGTTAAGAAGTATAACGTGAGTGAAAGAAGCCAAACCATTTACAATACAACACTTACCAGCTTTCCAGTATTATTTGTTGTTTTACGATTTATTTTTCTAAAAATTATATTTTTATGCTTTTCACCAAAACATTATTGAAGATAAATTGAATATCGATTCCCCCCTTCATACCATTTTAATGAAGGCTGCAGTTCAAATTAAATTAAAGTATCCTTACATGAAAACTGACGACATACTTTTTCTTCTGACATCATCTTTAGAGTTTAGACGTCCTCTATCAAGTCCGGCTGTGTCCTTGTATGACGCAAAGCTCTGTAACACGCAGCTTGTCTTGTGTGCGCACGCTATATAAACCCAGGGTAGCGAAAGCGGGCGGGGTTTACATTAGACAACGGTTGGATACAAAATAAAGAAACCCCGCTCGCTTGTGCGATTCAGTCCATCGAATCAGGCATACCCTTTTTACGTGCTATACTGTGACGACAGCACGCACACGCTAAACTCAAAACGACGTTCTCGTCATTGCTGTTATCGTTGTCGGCACTCAGCACTGTTTTTAACTTTGAGGACCTCCGGAAAGCGCGAACAGTCTGCGTTTAATTCCTCACGAACACCCGGGATGCTTGAGCGGACATTTGTTGAACAATATAAGGGTTTTATATTTCTAAAGGTGGTGGTAAAACAACACTTTGACTAAGATTCCCGAAGTCGCCGATGGATGCGCGCGTATCGGACTTGTTCTGTTCAGGAAATGGACACGGCTCTGGCTCTGGATCTCACGGCGTCGCGTCGAACTTCAAGCCGGGCAATGGCTACGGGTTAGCAGCCAAAAAAGCTTGCGTCAAGACCAGCAAGAAGTCTAAGGCTCGACTCTCTCGCAACTTCAAACCGAGCAATAACGCTCCATATCTACCTCCAGAGGTAAGGACGTTCGTTGCGGCAGCAGCGTAGCGCCAACTAGAGTCTAAATAACTATTAAACAGGACCCAAAAGCAACGCTGACTCACATTTGTGTTGTTTATATAACCGGAAGTTGTAGGTTTTCCATTGTTTGTTTTCACCCATTGGGATAGCTTCAGATGATTTGACTTTGAACTTGTAGTGACACGGAACCAATCTGTAATTTAAAGTCATGAAAAAGAAGAATGGCCACTGAATTAATAAACTGGCTTTTGTTGTCATATTCTTGTTGGTACACAAAGTGGCCTTATCGTAGCAACGTGTGTTTAAGTGACGTAATTCTATGAGGTCGCTAGTGACCTACGTCGCTGGGGGGGGGGGGGGGGGGGGGGGTTCTCAGCAGAACTGCATTATAACTCCTTGCATTCAATGAGCCACTGCCTGCGTTACTACACAGGAACGAAAGGGTTATTTTATTTAGTCACATTTGTAATCTGATTATCTCTGATCGCTTTAATGGACCTAAACATGCATGTCCCAACACACTCCCTGTGACGTACTTGTTGCACCAGACGCCGCCCAGTGCATGATGGATGCGTTTGTCCACTTTTTTTTTGTACTTTTAATAACAGGTACTGCTGAGTAGTAATTTGGTTGTCATGAGTGAGAATTACATGTTACCGTGTCGAAAGTATCTGTACATGTATACCAAATGATGACACGTTACAACAAATACTGTATTCTTCTTTAATTTCCACCACTTGATTGATTGATTTCAGTATTTACTTATTTCTCTAGTCTGAGTGAGGATTTCTGATATCTGCTACTGATTTGTACACATGTTGGATTTGTTTATTATTATTTTTTTCTCCTTCACTTGCATGTCAGATATCTGGAATGCGATTCTAGATATCTGAAAGCATATGCCAACAAATCCAGAATTTGACTATCATCATATTGACTTTTAGAGATCTTTTGCCTGTGATTTCAAAATTGCATTGGGGCTATATTGGCTTAGATTTCTGACTAGTCAAAAATCAATTGTTGGTATTTATAATTGCTATTAATGCTACTGATTAAATGTTAAAACGGCTCGTTTGTTTTCGGCGGCTTGCTCCTCTTACAGTCTGACCTCAGTTGTCTTTTTCTTTCTGTCCCATCTACTAGGCTGAAGAAGGAAATATAGAGTACAAGGTAAACAAATTAACTGTCATGTCGGCAAAACATATTTTCTTCTCTAGCAAAGTAACTAAGTCAGCCCCGTTTCAGCATCATTTCACCTGAAAGCAATAATCCCTCATAAACGACTCATTGATCATAGAAACCCAGAGTTTGTAGCAACACTGATCTCATTACTAGTTTCATAGTTATTTGAGTAAAACCTTATTTCATGTTGTGTACCATGGAAACTAATATCCCAGTGGATTAGCAGGAATACTTGTAATAACCAGACCTTGACACAGATACATAGAGTTTATTTCATTTCACTATGTCTCCGCCCTCCACCAGATCAACCTCAACACTGACTAGACTCGTTTATCTTTCCATGGCCACGGTCAAGGTTTAGGAATAATGTACGGGCTTCCCTTTGTCTAGCTGAAACTGGTGAACCCCACACAATACCGCTTGGAGCACCTGGCAACACAAATGAAATGGCGGCTGCAGGAGGGTCGCGGCGAAGCCGTCTATCAAATCGGCGTCGAGGATAACGGGATGCTGGCGGGACTATCGGAGGACGATATGAGGACGTCGCTGAAGACGCTCCACAAATTGGCTGAGAAGTAAGCCTCGTCGGGTTGGGCTGACGTATTTATTGTATGACATCGGATTATTATCCTAATCGAAGAACGGCTATGAATATTTGCTTGCTATTGTAAACAATTTGTTTATTTTTTATTTTTTTGCTCGTATTCGACAGAGTTGGGGCTGACATTGCTGTCCTCCGAGAACGAGAGTTGGACTTTGGTGCTGATGTGCCTCGAAAAATAGCTGAGGTTCTCATCCGCAAAGTGCCAGATGACCAGCAGGTTAGTCGGGCTGCTAACCTTTGCTTTCTTTCTTTTGACCATTTTATTAAATACTTATTGTTTGTGTTTTCCTGCAGTTCTTGGACCTGCGAGTAGCCGTACTGGGTAACGTGGACTCTGGCAAATCCACACTTCTGGGTGTTTTGACACAAGGGGAGCTGGACAACGGACGGGGAAGAGCGAGACTCAACCTTTTCAGACACTTGCATGAGATTCAGACCGGACGTACTTCAAGCATCAGCTTTGAGATTCTCGGCTTCAATTGTAAAGGGGAGGTGAGAAAAGATCCAACACCATGGAACAGTTCATATTTCCCCATCGTAAATATCAGCATGATTTACACACAGTACGGTATGTTCTCGTTAGCGCACTGTTTTCTTCTCGAGATGATCAAGTAGATTAGGTTTGTGTAGAAGGGATGCAAAGAGGAAAGGAATCTCAAAATCCAAAACGCTTTAATATAGCCATTGATTTGTGAAGAAACGGCTCCATCCGCATGAAATCTTTGTGAATGATATGTTTTCTGACTACTGCTCTGATTCTTCCTTATCCCTAGGTCGTGAATTACAGCGAGTCTCGTACAGCAGAAGAGATTTGTGAGAGTGCCTCCAAAATGATCACATTCATCGATCTGGCGGGTCACCACAAATATCTGAAGACCACCATCTTTGGCCTGACCAGCTATTGTCCAGACTTTGCTATGCTGGTCGTCAGCGCAAATACTGGCATTGGTCAGTATTTATTTATTAATGAATAATTAGGGTTCTGCTCATTTTTCAAAAGTTCTTGTGTGCGTGTTATCTGGTTTTATCACTTTGTAATTCAGATAAGCCAGCCTGAAAATGGATACATCATAGACACACAGACTGGTTGTGGACACTTGCAGGGTCAAACTGGCCAAGAGCTTATGTCCGTAAAGACCACATCTCTACACTGTATTGGAGCCTGCCTGTCGCGAAGCACCTTGCAAACACAAGATATCTGAGTAACAGAGCGCCATTGTTACCGTAGGCGTGTTCCCCACAGCCCCACCCCCGTCTCAACATGTCTGTTAAAAAATTCCTTGCAAAGGCTTGCCCCCTCATTTGAGAGAGCACACGTCCCAGTCGGCATGTCAGGATGGCCGAGCGGTCTAAGGCGCTGCGTTCAGGTCGCAGTCTCTCCTGGAGGCGTGGGTTCGAATCCCACTTCTGACAGCAACCTTTTTCAAAGTAAACACCAAGATTTATACTAACTCAAAATGGACATGCTAATTTTGTATCGCTGTTTGTTTGCTTGTAAAAAGAATTAAGAAAGTTGTGCATGCAAAAACATTACTGTCAGAAGCGGGATTTGAACCCACGCCTCCAGGAGAGACTGCGACCTGAACGCAGCGCCCCAGACCGCTCAGCCATCCCGACACGCCGTTGGGCGAACATGTCTCAACATGTCTGTTGAGACGGGGGTGGGGCTGTTGGGGCTGTGTAGGCGTTGACACAACCAGGTGACTGAGGAGGAGGCCCCTTGACGGTCACTGGTGCAGATAAGGACACTCTCTTGAGATCTTTTCACCACCTTCTCTGCTTTTAGCATTTGAACCACACAGCAGAGGAAAACAGAATAAGACCTCAAAGTGTCCCGTCGATCTTTCTGTTTCTTTTCTTTTTAAAAGAAGGAATAAGAGCTAGGAAATAAGGAGATAAAGCTCAACATGTCATTATACGTTTAATAGCCTATTTATTGGTATTCTTTATGCAGTATTTAATCAGTCTCAAATGTTTGTACTTTCACTGCTTTTCGCTTTAGGCGTTGCCGTATTTCTCTGTGTGTCTCTCATAAAAATAGAGCACGCTGGAAGAAATGGGGTCAAGAATGACGACCACTTTATTTAAGTAGCAGACGAAAGAGGATACAGTCTCTGCAACCCAAGAGCAACCGTTTTAATTATGAAACGGAGTAGTGGATCTGGGTGTTGCGTAGGCCTCCTCTTACATTGGATCTGTGACCCCCCCCCCCCCCCAAATAAAGCAAAGGTAGCGTAATCATCTTGCAACAATCTGATGCTTCACCAGCTACCGTACTTATTTTGACATTTCCAGTTTATTCATTTTAAACAAATAGGATGAATGAATGTTCTTGTCCTACTCAACGGTATTTTGGATTCTCCTAAAATAACACAGTAAGCAAAACTGCGCTCCACTCATCTGACATCGGGTCAGATTATTTATGTCGGTCTTTGTAAATGTGGGCCACTATCCTTGAACATATTAGTAATTTAAGGAACATTTGTCCAACCAGAAACATAAATTACTATCCATTAATTTATGTTTCTTATTATCTGTTAAAGCACTTTGGGAATTTTATTTCTAAAAAAAGTGCTATATAAATAAAGCTTATTATTATTATTATTAAGCTGTCTGTCACAATGCTTATAAGGACTGATGATCTGCCAGACAGGATAACCAATGCATTAATAATTGTGTATTTACTATTGTATTCTTAAAACGCTATCCCAAATACTTCCTCTGATGATGCCGCAGTAGCACATCATGGGAAATTGTCCGTGCTCTTATCAGTGTGTACACATCCTCTCTTTACCCTCGGGCTCACATTAACTTCTTGCAGATAAACTGCATTATCTAAGGTCATGTCTAGAATGGATTTCTTTCAGAACCTAATCCTATTTCCTGCTTCCTTCTTTTCTCTAGCTGGTACGACACGGGAGCATCTTGGACTAGCCACGGCGCTGAAAGTGCCCATATTCATTGTTATCAGCAAGGTGGACCTCTGCACACGGGCCACAGTGGAGCGCACAGTCCGGCAGCTGGAGCGTGTCCTGAAGCAGCCGGGCTGCAACAAGGTGCCCGTGGTCATCAGCGGCGCGGACGATGCCGTCGCAGCAGCGCAGCAGTTTGCCCAGTCACCAAAGTAAGAAACGAGTAGTTTGCATATATGCGTTCTCTTTCAATTCTAGCCCATTTAATAGTCAAATAAATGAGTCCACGTTCCCTAAATCCATGTTTCCTGGCAGCATCACCCCCATCTTCACCCTGTCCAGTGTGTCTGGAGAGAGTCTAGACTTGCTCAAGGTCTTCTTCAATATCATCCCTCCTCTCAGCAACAGCGAAGAGCAGGAGGAGCTCATGCAACAACTGACAGAGTTCCAAGTAGGTCTAAAAGGAGGCACACGCACACTCTTTCAGTTAAGATACACACAGACACACGGTGTACTGTGGCTGACATTGTAATGCATCACTGCAGGTTGATGAGATCTACACAGTGCCAGAGGTTGGGACTGTGGTGGGAGGTACTCTGTCCAGGTCAGTGCATTGAAACATCTACTTCTTTTCTCCGTTGCTTTTTTACAGCAAGTCTGTAGCCTATCCCAGCTGTCCTACGTGCGTTTCATTTAGCAACGGGGCCTTCGGGAACGTAACTCCGTCGTTAAGCGAGGACCAGCTGTGTTTCGCACCATCCCTCTCTCTGACCCTCCGTCTGCTTTTGTCTGTGCAGCGGTATTTGCCGTGAGGGTGACCATCTTGTGGTCGGGCCCACAGGCTCCGGCCAGTTCCACAAGTTGGTCATCGGGAGCATACAAAGGAATCGCTCCGCATGCAGGGTACTCAGGGCTGGCCAGGCTGCCACGCTGGCCCTGGGTAACTTCAATCGGTCGCTACTACGCAAGGTCGGGCCCTTTATGTTCATGTCATGATCTTGTTTTTTGGTCTACACCTTTGTCCTCTAGCTTGCATTCATTCATAGGGCATGGTGATGGTGAGCCCGGAAATGAATCCTACCATCTGCTGGAAGTTTGAAGCGGAGATTGTGCTGCTGTTCCATGCAAAGACCTTTCACAAGGGCTTCCAGGTGACTGTGCACATCGGCAACGTAAGGCAAACCGCCACCGTGGAAGCTGTGTATGGCAAGGTTAGTTCCTCCCCTGAGCTGCAAGTGCTGCTCTGTAATTGTTGCTCTCCACTTGGCTCGGTACAGTAAATGTTTTACGTTTGATTCATTCTCAACGCTTTCTCTTTTTCCCCCTTCCTGTTTTTAATTACACGTCAATGAACCTCAGGAGGAGCTGAGGACCGGGGAAAAAGCAGAAGTTCTCTTCAAGTTCATCAAGCATCCAGAATACCTGAAGCCGGGAGCTAAGGTGCTCTTCACGCAGGGAGTGACCAAAGGTATTGGTCATGTCACCAAGTTGCAGCCCATCACCCAGTATCGACCGTCCCAAAGCCAGGATGTGGAAACCTAATGTTTCACAGTGAACCCCAACAGAAACCCTCTCCCAGCCAAAAACAAAATATGCATTAGAAACTTGCTCCAGCTTTCTGCAAAAGCCTTTTTGCCTTGTTTCTGGCACAGAACTCTACAGTCTGTTTTCCAAAGCTTTCACGTCATGATCGTACTTTGTGCCTTACAAGCCTATAAAATAACCTCCAAAGTTTTAGCCTGCTTTCCGGTCTGAAGCAGCGTGTTGCTGTTCAAGTAACCGATAGAGAAAAGACCTTCATCGGCCGCACCTTTTGGTAGTGTTGAGCGATGTGTCGAAAGTGATTTTGACCAAAGCAACTCCTCATTGCGACACACAGGTCTGCAAATATCAACAAGGAAACTGTTCTTTCATACCCATGATGAAGTGCTGCTTAAAATTTATACTTACATTCAGTCCTAACCCACACTTTGGAAAAAAATATGCACAAGCTTGGACTTAAGCAAAATGCCGATGGTCGATCAATCTCAGGCAGATAATATACAACTCTTAACACCTGCAGACCTGAGATGCCTGGATATGCAGGTGTAACATGTAACACCAGTCGCACTAGAAGTGGTTCTCGACACAGCTAGTTTACTGCTGGCAAGGGTACTTTATGAGGGTAAAGGGGAGCATTGTACGCAGCAAGATCCCCGTTTGCACGTCGCCCTGCCACGATCAGCTGGTTTTGTTATGTCTTATATCTGAGAATCCTGTTTTTTAAATTCACAAATAATGCCTCACAGAGCAGCAAAACAGCGATGACGTCGTCACCTATATCATAAGTGCCTCAGTTACTCGGGTCAGTATAGATTTCACGTTACAGCATTCCGCACTCGCAGAACTGCGTCAGTCGAGGATTCTACAACCGATTTAAGAGAGAGAAGTTTTACCAAAAAAGAGGAATTGTTTTCCCAAGACTTTTTGGGTTCTTTGGTCTGTGACGCTGCCTCCTGACACAGCTTTGTTCACAAAGTCCTTTTCTAAGACTTACCGGTAATGCCGTTGTCTTCACTCAAGTTACTGACGTCACCAACTTCAAAGGGTTTTCACACAGTGCCTGGTGGAACTACCATTTATTTGAGTAGCCCTCCATTACAGCCCAACGTTTTTAGCAAAAAAATAATCTAATGAAGTTGGTGCTACAACTTTATGTTTGGAAGACAATTGAAAGTAAATCTCCATTCAAGGCTGCTGTAGGTCCTATCAGCTTATCGACTCGTAGATTGTCGTCACACTTTGCAGCAATGTGTGCTTTTCTCTTGCAGACATTTTTGTTATGCAGTTAATGTGTAGAGAAAAAAATATTTGCCATTTACTTCAACATTGAATTTTCATTTCATTTTTACTTTCAACCAAATTATTTATCCTTTTGAGTATTTAAATGAATCAAACGTTATTTTGTGGGTTTTACAGTTCAAACATCTTCCCTGTTCTTTTTTTGAAATCAGTCAATCAGAATAGTAATAGTTTCGTCATTTTTGGGGGGGTGAAATGCAATATTTATGTACAGATCCAATTAGTGTATTCATGTGAGAATAAACCTTTTATTGTCCTGAGTCGATGTTGGAGCGTCTTTTGGTTTTCAAGCATGTCAGAACCACTGTCCAAACGTGTAGAAAAACACACAACACGGTCGCTCTCATGCAATGTCTGTGCTTCAAGTTAAGACTCGGGCTCTACGTCGGAAGAGCGACACCTGCTGGCATATCAGAATATTACAACAACGTACATGGCCACAAACTGGGTGGGAAGAAAGTACCTTAACTACAGAATTACCAGACAACGTATTAAAAATTATTGCTTCACATTATAGAATTCTGTTATTTATACACATTATTATATTATGAAGCCCAAATAACATTGATAAGCTGTTGCTTATTTGATTGACAAATGCAGCTGTAAGGCGCTGATTCTTCAGCGCTTCTTGAAAAAAGAATCCAGAGTGCCCGCGCTTCCAACTTGGGAGCGATGCCTTTTGGATTGGGGTCCTGGTTGACCTCTGGTTTTTGTCTTGCCCCCGGAGGCTGTGGTTGAGCCTGTGTTCGTCTTAGAAGAGGAAGAGATGACTGCTGAACTTGTGGATGAAGACAGTGAGTTCTGGAGGTCCAGAGCAAAATGGTAGTCGCAGTGTTCCGGCATTTCCCAGACCAACACCTTTCGGCCACATCGTTCACAGTTCAGCAGGTCTTCACTGTCTACGCAGGGAGAATGGAGATTCTCCTCTGCAACAACGTTTAGTTTATCCATGTCTTCACATGGCTGTCGAGATGTGAAATCCGGACTACGATCTGGCTGTAGGTCCGACACAGCAAGCACATATTCTTCTGTATTGACGGGACTAGGTCTGCGACCCGCGGCAGGTTTGTTCAATGGCGCCGCCAAGACCCGTAGGCTTACTTCAACGGTCTTCTTCTGGAAGAAAGAAGGCGGACTTGCTGAACCACGTTTAGAGCTGGTCTCCGCGGGAGTATCGTCAGCAGAAACTTTGTGAGATGAAGATGTGAGAACCTCCGTGAAGTCTACGGCACCATCTTCTTCATCTTCTGAAATCTTCCGTCTTTGTTTCTCAGCTGCCTTTTGAAAAAAGGACCGAATGGAGCTCGGGTGTTTGCAGATGGCGTCGTTATTCAACTCAGAGGATGGGCGGCTGGACGACTGAGCAGGAGACGAAACGCTCTGGCTTGCAGCGACATCACTGGAGAGAAAACCAGCGATCCCCCCTGCCGATGGAGCGTGGCTGAATTTGCTCGCTGAGAGCTGTAGCAGAGTGAGCGGTGGCGTCCTGGGGGGGGGCACATGATGTAAGACAGTGGAATAAATCACACGGGATTCCTTTGACAAACAGTTTGTGCCTTGCTGTATTATATTTACCACGTTGCCTGGTGGTTTCCGGCCGTATTGAGACTCTTGATAATGGCAAAACTGTCGTTGGAAAGTTTGGTCGCTTCGTAGCGTGCTAACGCACAACAGCGAGAGAAGCTGCTCGGCCTCTTGTCCCCGAGCTGACGTACGCCGACCGTCAGCAACTTAGCCATTCGGCCGTTCTGTCGGATGGTTAGAGATGACAACGACGCTGTTGTGAAGCCCACTTCACAGAAATAAGTACCTAGTCCTGTTGCAATAAAAGGAAAATGGGATTTTTTTCTCTCACCGCTTCTCTGTCCTTTGTCAATCTCTCCTCCAGCTCAAGGGCCAGTTGATGAAGCCAATGCTGTACCTACAGAGAGGTTATTAAACAGTTCACTAAAAACATTACTGCAAAGCCTAAAACAAGCGTAAAGGACTGACGGACGTGTACCTGTTCTTTTGTAGCCAGCGATGTCTTCCCAGGAAAGTTTTTACTACATCCGATGGACTTGGGGAGCTGTCTCGGTTTCACTGCTTCAAACTCAATCCCCCGACACAAGTCGTGCAGCCACTGGCTGCAAAGCAGAGACCAGCCGAAATAAGCGAGATGCGGCAACAACCTCGCCATACGGGTGCTTTGACGTACGAGCGTTCCGAGATAGCAGCAAGCCTGCGGGGCAACATTTTGCTTTGAGACGCGAGTATACATTTGAGCTACGAGCGCGCACGTTTCCAGGTGCTGATGCGAGATGGCCGAGCGCATTTCACTCGTTCAGTGATTTTGGCTGTATCTGTGAATATTATTTATAACAAGTGATGGGTCCAAAGAAAGCAAGCGGTAAGGATGGCAGTGAGAAGAAAACAAAATGCATGATGACGATGGAGATGAAGCATGAAGTTATCCATCAACGTGGCCGCAGTGTCTGCGTCAGGGATTTGGCACGCGGAGCACATCGATGACATGCACAATCCTCAAACAGAGGGAGGCTATCAAGAACACAAAGCCTTCCAAAGGTATTAGTATTACGTCTATGTTTATGCAAGTGTACGTGTTAGTGTACAATTACAGTTGAAGTACCTGTCCCCCTCTCCACTGCACGCCGCCGTCAGCGCTATCGTAAAACTCATAATGAAACCACATTTTATGTTACAGTAATACTGTATATCGTGTATTATATCATTTTGTGTGCGTGTGTGCATCTATATATCAAATAAAAAAATATATATATCCATCGTTATTAGCGTTGAGTGGGTGCTTTTAGACGGCCGGCAGGGAGTCTTTTTTTTTCAGTAATTTTATAAAGAGAAAAATGTATTTGACATACGAGCGATTTGCGTTACGAGCTCGGTCAAGGAACAAATTATACTCGTATGTCGAGGTATTACTGTATGAATGAAAAAAAAAAACACACAGATGAATCAATCAGGTCTTTCTTTGGACATCTTTGTAATCCCGAGCAGATTTCTGTTTTGTGTCATTTTAGGCCATCTGGCCCATCTCACCCAGTCTTTTCTCCAAAGTGCTGTCCCAGTTGAGCCTGAGAGAAGCGAGTCAGATCGCCCATGTTCTCCACTCCCAGAGTTTCTGTGATGGAGCAGCCCAGCTTACCTCCCAGGTTACGGCTGCAACGAATACGCCGCACAACAGTTCAGACGGACCGGTAGCCAATTCACACATTTCAGTTTCTTTGTCAAAAATATCTGTTAGGGATAAGTAAAAAAAAAAATCTTTATCTCATCAGAGTACTGGTGCTTTGAACTCACATCTTGTTGACTGGTAACGTGCTGAAAAGTTCAGCCACTGAGTCCAAAGGCAGCACAGTTTGTCGGTTAGGTTTGTTCAGACCGCAGGCAAGTTTGGCCAACACCTGGAGAAAATAGACGGGAAACTCTGGCTGGAGCAAACACCAACAATTTAGCACCGCACCAAGTCCTCAGTCTTCCGTTGCCCTAATCTGAACTTCTCAGGGACTACTTCTGGCGGAAAATTTAACATAAGCATATACTTAAAGAAATTATACAAAAAGGTCAAATCAATTATGTCAGAACTCTTTAAGCAATGGGGAAGAGTTTTACCTCATTTGTGTTTTACACAGCGCCTCGTCCTCTTTGAAATGAGGTGTTGTATCTATCACAGTAGACACATTCCTACCTTGTTGTGCGATATCCCTGCCGAGCAGCAGAAACCCGTGTGTTCCTTCACAGCTGCTCTCATTTCCTCCACAATGAGAGCCCCCGTCGTTAGCTGCAGTTCTACCGAGTTCTGCTCCCCTAAAGAAGGGGGGGCAGGCAAGGACACGAGCCACTGCTGGAGACCTCTGGACCGCTGCTCCTCTAAAACAAGACATTATAAAGTGTTTATAAAGTGACATTAGCTTAATGCCACTTTATAAACACCGGTTTTCTTTGCCCAGTGCGGAAACAAGTTCTGTTATAGCCCCACCTTTATCCAAAGGAACATCCTCTGCATGTGCTTCCTGTTCAGATGAGCTTTGTGGGTATCCCTGGATGTAGGTCATCCTCAACAAGTGTGGTTCTAGTTGTGTGTCCACGTTTTTAAGACGCTGCTGGACCGCAGCAGTGAGATCCATGTAGGCCTCATCAATGCTGGCTCTTTCAAGCACAGCGAAGCGAGACATCACCTCCATTACCTCCACACTCGCCTCCCTGTAACTACACAAGGCCAATGTGACTTAGCATGTCATCAGGTCACAGCATATTGTGCATCCCCACCACTTACAGCGTCAGGTCTGCCTTGCCGTGAGACTCTCGCACCCGAGCCACCTGGAGATCCGGGCACAGTTTCTTCGCATCGTCGACCCACATGTTCCTGGTGACGCCGTGGGCCCTGGCCTCGTAGCTGACGGCTATGATTCTGTAGTGATTATAAAAAAGAACTACATTTTCATGTCACGTATGCTAATCATCCCCAAACATGCAACTCCCATTTGGAAAATGGGAGTTTTTTTAAATACACAAATATACGCAAGTAAATACACAACTCGTTTATTGCTCCGCTTTCGCCATTTCATTGTATTGTTGTTTTTATTTACGGTTGGAAGCTTCACTGTATATGACGCTTATTGCGCTAACAATAACTCAACGTGCTAACTCACCCGCCTCCCTTCCACGTCTTGTACTGAGCCACCACGCAGGGAGTGTTTCTGAGACTCGGATCGAGCCTCTGTTCCACCTGCACGTAAAAACAGTCCATATCTACTAACGCCACCACCCTGTCTCTGCCGTGCGCCATTACGCAGGAAGACAATCCGTCATTGGGCATTCAATCGTTGATATTTAACCAGGGAGGAGGGGCGTATTTGCGATTCTACAGGTTTTTCGCTTCGTACGAGCGCGCCTACATAAAAACGTCATCAGTACTCGACACAGACGGCGGTGTCCGAGCGCCAACGAGTCCTGCCGGAGATAGTCATATAAATCCTGACGCCTTGGTTCGATATGGATCTTTATCTATCCATAACTAGCTTGCGGGTTTGATAGCATATTTGATTATGTCTAACTTTTATCTGTATTTGACCCAGTAAGCACAACCATCGGCTTTGCATTGCTTTATATTTTAATGGAACTCACTCACAAATATGGACAGATACTGCACTGGCTGTAAATAATCAATATTTACCTAATTATTCAAACGAAAAAATATTGTAAAGGGACAACTTCAAGCCGTCCCATCGTAAATAGATATGGCCAGAGTGAAATGAGCATGTGTGATTAAGAGAACGTCGATTGATTGTTTGACTCGAGCAAATGGTGAATGACATGGGGATGGAGTCAACTCGCCAGCAGCCAGAGAACGTCGCCTCGTCTGGGAATCGAACCCGATCTTCCGCGTGACGGGCGGAGATACTTTACGAACGAGGAAGTCACAAACGCATTAGGCGAGGACCGCTGGGAAAGTATTCGTTCGAACATCCGGCGGTCCAAGAACAGTCCTGAACTCGTCCAATCTCAAAAGCTGAGCAGGGGCGGCTCTGGTTAGTCCTCGGGTGTTCTGCTGTGTTTATGGTTTTATGATTTCGGTGTCGGTTTGTGGTGCACTGTGAATTGGCAACACAATTACGTTATCATACCTGTACATATTGTATAAATGTAAATAACATGCCATTTTTGATAATAAAAGACAAACAAAAAAAAAACACGCCCGATCTCGGAAGCTGAGCAGGGGCGGGCCTGGTTAGTACTTGGATGGGAGACCGCCTGGGAATACCAGGTGCCGCAAGCCTTTTATCTTCCCTGAGGCAGAGGGCGTTTGAATGGATGACAAACAAAAATTGCATTTTTTCAGACAAAAGTCGGAAGTATAGATGGTTATCAATTTGAAGAGTAGTGATTGATGACTTTTCTTGAGGTATCAGGTGATGGGTGAATGTATGCGATGATTCGGGTAGACTAAACAAAACTCTGTCTGTTGGTGCCTTTAATCAGGTTAAAGAGGAAGTATACTGCTAAACACAAGAAGCACATTACGCCAAGCAGCAATATGAAGAAATAAGTGTTGAGAAATGTTATGCAAAGCTCCCAGTACTTTCTTCTGATTTGTCAAGGCATTGCAAAATTCATAAAAGGTCTTTCTTCACCCTACTGTGGTTTTACTACATATGTAGTGTATATATGTTTTTATACTTTCTATAATGATCTTTTGAAGTCATATTTACTGAACCTAATACCCAGCCTACTATTGACCTCTGTAGGTATCCTCATATTTGCATGATATACAGCAAATGACTGATGTAAAACAACGTACAAACCTTACAATCAAGGAAGAGCGATTTTAACAGTTGTTCTGAAGTATAGTAGGAAGTTCACAGTCATTCTTGAATGCGCTGTTTTCCCTGCTCGCACAGTAACATGGCTGTTCTTGGTTTTCTTCTGATTCTCACCGGATACACAGGTTAGTCAAAGTAATCTTTTTTTAAAAATATTTTTAAATATGTTCATTGAAATTCTGTTTTCGTTCTCAACGCAGGAATCCACAGCCTAACAACGGTCAGTAAAATGTCAGTGAAAGCTGGAGAAACCATCTCAATCCCATGCCTATATAACTCAACATACAGAAATAATATCAAATATTTGTGTCAAGGATATTACTGGAGCTCTTGCTTGGATGTAGTCAAAACAGACAACCCTGAAAGGTTTTCAATCTCTGATAACAAAACTCAAAGCGTCTTCACTGTGACTATAAAAGAATTGACATATCGGGACACTGATTACTGGTGTAATGTGGAGAAGACAGGAACTGATGATGGAGAATATTTTCAGATGTCCGTCACTAGTGGTAAGTAGAGTATCATCACCTGCATGTACATTTCAAATACTTTGTGAAGTTTTTACATTTTGGAGAAAAACAGTTAAAAAAAAAAGATTTCTTGATTTGCTGCAGATTTATTTTATATTTTTAAACTTTTTATTTTCTTTTTACATTATTTTACTTTATACCTTACCTTATTTACATGCATTATCTCCACCGAGGCAGGGGTTATGTAATCACCGTTTCTTGGTTTGTCTGTCTGTTTGTCTGTAAGCAAGATAACTCAAAAGGTTGCATATGGATCTTGATGACATTTTCACAAAATGTTGCCAGAAACAGATGATAAAATGTTGGTGATGATCCAGAAGAGAGGCCTGGATTATCGATCACTTTGAAATTTTCGTTAACATTGCAGTCAACTGAGCTTCAAAATGTATTCCTCAATATCTCGACTGATTGTTGGCCAATGTTTATGGAACTTTTTAACATTGAAAACACCATTTACAGATTCAAAAATTAGTTAAGAATACACATCAACTCCGATTCACTTTTACTTGGTTGGTGTATAAAGGCACCAAGAACAATTTAGAACCTTATAATGATGATCTAAAGGAGGGGAATGAGCGGCTTGGCGGAGGTCTGCGCTATCTGAGTGCTTTCCTGGTCTTGAAAATGTTTCAACCATTTAATAATTATTTTCTAATAATTTGTAACTACATAATAAGAAACATTTGAAACAATGCCATCCTGTATCCGAGATCACACTTTTATGTCAAATACCATTTGTTTTCCTTTAAGGTACTGGTATACCAAATCTCCGTGTGAACCAACAGGAGCTTATAGCATTTAATGGAGAAAAAGTAACCATTAATTGTTACTATCATAACCCTGGAGAAATTAAATGGTGCCGGCTGGGCCACTCCTGTGTTGTTGGATCCTCTGGATTAATAGATGGAGCAAGAGTGACCATTGATACGAGGGTCTCCAATGTCTTCACTGTGACCATGAGTGGACTGGCAATGGAGGACAGCGGCTGGTACTGGTGCGCCAAAGGGGACTTACAAATGCCAGTCCATGTGATGGTTACTGAGAAACCTACCACTAGTAAGAACAATCATTATACATTCTGAACAAAACTGAATATTTTTTAATTTAAAATAGATGAGTTATTAGGATTTATTGTTGTCAAATTATCCTAGTTTTTATTTGACAGTTTTATCCACAGATACCCCCAAAACCACCTTATCAGCCATTCCTGATGCAGAGGATCTCCAATCTGACATAATAAGCTTCGTCATCCCTTTGTGTTTATTGGTTGTTGCCGTAATGACGACGTTGCTCATCTGGTTTCTGTTTAAAAGACAGAGTAAGTCAGCATTGGAATGGCTATAGCATATATATACACGTGTGTATAAATAAATAAACTTACAGTCTGTTCTGTTTTTTTATGTTTACTTTTAGAGCAGCCCAAAGTCGGATTATCAGATACAACAAAGGTACGTCGTAATGACTCATTTCCCACAACAAACTCCTTATAGCTTTACGAAATAAATATGGAGGTGGTGAATTTTCTGGTGATTATTTTTGATTTAAGTGTTTACGCTTGAATAATATTTTTACAATTTCATTCTACTCAAATGTATTATTCAGTATTTAACCATACAGATTTGTATTTAAGAAAAGCAAAAGCATTGATGAAAACAGAAATACCGGCACCACTCGAATGGTTTCTGTTTTTTCTATCTTCCTTTCTTCAGCGATCAAGTGCTGAGATGGAAAGTTACACAGGCGTGGTGTACGCCAAAGTGACTACTGCAAAACCACCAACTCTGCCAGGGGTACATGTGAAACGATCCAAAACAAGCCTCATACAGTCTCTCACATTCCTATTAAAGCTTCATTCACGCAAAAATGTAGCTCTGAATGACCAACATGTTGTATATATTTAAAAAAAATGGTCACTGGCCATAAGCTTCAAACTCAGATACTCGGGTATCAGGGTTAAGTTTTACATGTGCATGGGCTTCGTTAAGGCAACAATTACTGACATGTTATGAGTTTTGTACTTTTGTTCATGTTAAGGTTGGGTGATTTTCACAGTTTGGTTAGGAATAAACGTCACCTGGTTAGGTTCAGGTAAAGATGCATTGGGGTTTTGGGTTCAGGATTATAGGTTTAGGATAGCACAAATCTTAGCATGTCTGTGATCAACCAAATGCGTGTATTCAACACATCCTGCAGTTTAATGTGGACCATATGATGTTGTGCACATGTTAGCATGCTTAATATATATATATATTTTTATCTTAAAGTACTCCTGTGCCTGTAGTCTCACAGGGCTGCTAATATGTTCTTTGTGTGGTTTATCTTTGATCCTTCTTCTTAATTTTATTTCTTTTGTTTGCCAACAGGTGGAAATAAAACCTGAAGATGTAACATATAGCACATTGGCGTAGCGACAATTAAAACTCAAGTGCCATGGAACTTCACAACCTGTCCAGCACACCAACACCACCGCACACCAACAATAGTGTTGTAATGTGTTATTTGAGTTTGTAAAATCTTTACTTATTATTGTCATGTGAAGGCATTTTGCTGTCTCCCTATTTTATATATTTTTTTGCAGGAGTCTACAAAGTCTGGGGGAAAGCCCAGATGATCTGGCCCTGAAGATAGGGTTAGATATGTGCTCTGTAACATTTTCTGTTTTGGGTCTCTGCACTGGGGCAGCATGGTGACGCATTGCCTCACAGCCAGAGGGTTCCGAGTTTGATTCCCTTTTTTGTTTGCTATCCCTGTGTCTGCAATAAAAATGACTGAACAGGTAAAGTGAGCATATTTTTAATGGCTTTAAAAGCAGGGAGCATTTAAAAAAAATTGAACTTGATACGATTGTTTTATAATACAAAATGTTGGTGGATGTTGATGAAATCTTGATTGCGTAACTATAGGTGAAAAATTAAAAACTTCTCAATTCTGGAATTATTTCTACTGCCACAAGTCGGAGATGCTTCTGCTTTTCTTATTGGTCCATACAGAAAAAGAAGACCTAACTAACTTTAAATGACAAGTGAAGCTATGTTCGATGCATTAGCTAATTATAAATCTTCATGTAAGCATCCTCACACAATGACGTACTACAAAGATTCACAAAATCCTACTTTTCCTGATCGCCATTTCATTTCGTACAGTGACATAAGAGCAATGAAAACTTTTGTGAAAATTGTAACTATTTAAAAGAACTTAATATAATAGATAAGTCACAATAGTGTAGATACAATAAATGACAAAGTGAACAAAAAAAAGAGTTCAAAAGCAACGAAATATATAAAACGACAAATTCTAGGGCGCCCACGTCGTGACGTAAAAAAAATAAAAATAAAAAAAAAGATTTCTACTCAGGCACTAATTTGGTCGTCCGGGGTCCTGAGCCGGTCTGAATTTCTTTGCGTTGCAGTCTCCTTCAGCTCGCCCTCCAGCCGGTGACGCTCCATTCGGCAGTGTGAGGAATATTCCTGTTAAAGTCACTCACGCTAACCACCGGTCCCACCTCCGACTGGTAAGAGCGCCATTAACTCAGCGCGACTGTCGATGAACTCGAAAACAAGTAAGAATCGGCTCGAAGCGCGCTTCGCACGCGCGGCTAGCAAAGTTGGCTAAGCTAGCTGCACCGGCGTGCGGCGTCTGACACATGTTTCAAGTACCGGTAATGCGGGGCGGGGGGGGGGGTGTTGCTCGTGCCACGCACCTGTAAACGCGGCAGGCGTTCTACACAGATGCTGCCAGAAAACATTCGCAACTTTCCTTAAACGTCAGCGGCAGTTTGGTGTTTCCAGCCTGCGGCCTAGTTCGCTGGCTGGTGGGGCGAGCGGGGCAGCGCCGGGATGAGGCGACCCATTCCCGCGGCTCGCTCTTTAGCGATGGTCGGGCCTTCACAATGCGCTCCAGTGCGGCGAAAATGGCTTCTGTCACGCGTTAACCTTTTGCCTATCGCCTCCGGTCAGAGGCTGTACAGGTCTGAAGCTGCAGCTATACCGGATGTGCTAAATTCAGAGTAAAACTAACAGGAGCTCTTATTCAGCAGTTCTACTGTGAACTTCAAGATGAAAAATATCCCAAACCTTAAAGGACTTTTTTTTTTTTTTTTGTTGTTACAACACAGGCTATATGTCTGTGGTTTACACGTTAGTGTTTTCAGGGATGATGCAATGCACGTGGTCAACAGGATAGCTGTGAGGAATTGGTTGTAAATGCATTCAAGCATCAGGAGCGATGCTATAGTATTTATTTTGAGAAGCGTAAGAGCATCATCCATGCGGGTCATTGTTTTTGCTGAAATCTTGACCAGATGCGTTTTGCTCAGGTGATTCCATGTGGTGTTTATGTATGAGAGGCCACGTTCACTAACCTAGAGCCTAAATACTGTTGCCCTTTTGATCATAAAAAGACAGAAGCCATTTGATTTTTCAGAAAAATAAGATTTGCAGATCCTTTCTCAAATTAATAATGTAATTGTGGAAAATCTGCATACTTTATTATCACGTTACGGGTTTCCAGTTTTGGTTTAAATCATGGAAATGTACTTAATTCCAGAAAAACAAAGAACTGTTGCGCTTCTGTCACACAGATACCATGGCCGTGCCTCCTTCCTATGCTGATTTGGGCAAATCTGCCAGGGACATCTCCAATAAGGGCTATGGTATGGACATTTACTGTTTGATTCATTTCTGAAGTGCGATTTTTGTGTTGTTTTTATTTTAACAATGTGGTTCTTGTCTCCAGGCTTTGGCTTGGTGAAGCTTGATGTCAAGACTAAGTCAGCAAGTGGAGTGGTAAGGTCATTTCTTCAGTCACTAACGTTGTGAAACTAATTTACGTGACAGTAATTTAGATTTTACAGGAAAATAGTTTTATTTTGGGTCCACGCCAATGTATTTTTGAAACAGCCAGGAAGTGTCATAAATAGGTTACTTGTCAGCCACGTAGCAAGCCTCCTCAAACCACAGTGCCAATTTGTTTTTAAAAAAACGACCCCAGTCTCCGTTCTAATATTGTTTCATTATTAGCATTATTTTAATTGCTTGAAAAATTGATTTTGTAATGTAATTTTTTAAATTGTCTCCAGGACAGAGTTTATATTGATGCCAGTCAGTCCTTCAAAACACCCAGATTTATGAACCAGATATATCCTCCTGGGACCCAGCCCGCAGGCTAGCATGTCCTCTGTAATGGACAAGTGTCCACTACAGAGGACGTGCCAACTGGCTGGGTCTCAGGAGGATGTAATTGACTTTGTGGGTTAGTGACTTAAACAATTAAACATCAAAATTGCTTATTATGTTACCTGTAACAAAAATATATATATATATATATTTTCTTAAGACTAGTTATTTTTAACTTAACTGATATGAATATGTTCTTAATTTGTGTTCTTTTCATCGAGAGGGTCTACAAATGTTTGTTATGGTTGTCATTTCTATGAAATTTACCCCTTGCAGGAATTTAAAACATCGGGTTCCTCCAATACTGACACCAGCAAAGTTACTGGCAGCCTGGAAACGAAGTACAAGAGGTCAGAATACGGCCTGACCTTCACTGAGAAGTGGAACACTGACAACACCTTGGGAACGGAAATCACTATTGAAGATCAGGTTAGGAAAAGGTTGAAACATTTTGCAATTTAAAATTGACCCATTGTGCATGACAGGCCAACTAAAATGTTGTTGTTTTTTTGTTTTGTTTTTTACTGTCATGATTTCCATTGTTTCTCACAGATTGCCAAGGGACTGAAGTTGACTTTTGACACAACTTTCTCACCAAACACTGGGTAAGATAATTGTAATTAATTGAAAAAAGAAGAACATTGCATGAACTCTGTCGTCAAGATACTTAACATAGTCTGCTTTGTCTGTTTCTTCTCTACACAAGCAAGTAATGTTGGCAATCTGATCTGTGCCGTATGTCTCGCACAAGTGTCGTCACTTGAAATGTAACACCTCTCCCAGTTCGGTCCTGTTCCTTTGTCACTTTGTGATATAGGCTGCCCCCCCCCCCTCAATAGACAGGGAGTTTCATGGCAATGGGGGATTTCAGTTAGCCATCAAAGATCCTTTTTCAATCCTTTTTTTGTGTTAAGGTAACTAACGTGTCCGTCATATTTAAATGTAAATAACTTAAGTTACCTTCACTTCCAGAAATAGTTTTTTGGTGGGGTTTTTTCTCTTTTCTTATTAACTAGGATTGAAGGGCCACCTAACAAATGATTTTATGAAAAATCTGTCGTTAAATCACCAAACCTCTGTCATCAACAGCAAGAAGAGTGGCAAAGTTAAGACCGCCTACAAACGAGAGTATGTTAATTTGGGCTGTGATGTCGACTTTGACTTCGCTGGCCCCACCATCCACGGAGCTGCCGTCATTGGCTATGAGGGATGGCTTGCTGGTTATCAGATGACCTTTGACACTGCCAAATCCAAGATGACCCAGAACAACTTTGCCATTGGCTATAAGACGGGAGACTTCCAGTTGCACACTAATGTGTAAGTAGAGACTGTATTTTCTTATCGCTGAATGGTATGTTTATATCAGTGTTGCTTTGTCTTCTAGACTCAAAAGATTTTGATTAAATGTTTTCAAGAGTGAGGCTGTGGCCAATGGATAATCCGCTACAATTGTGTGGTGATCCACATCTAAATCCAGATTTTTTTGAAAGAGCGTCTTGACTATTGCAGTGTGGCAGCAGTTATAACATTCTTTCTTCCAACAATTGGTTAATGCATCCAGTGCTTTGACAAAACTAAATGTTCAACACCACCACCTGCAACAGATCAAACATTGATCTGGATTCTAAAAAGAAGATTTCAGATCTAGTGATCCAGAATGCGAGTTTGCTCCGTTAACTGATGTATGATTAAGAACACATTTTTCAAAAATTCTCTGACCTTGTACATAGCGTGATAAAGAAATTGAAGGTTTCTTCATGGAAGATCTCCAGCACTATAAGTGCCTCTGTAGTTAGAAATTCCACGTTTGGTTTCCCGTAGCATGAGGGCCTCTCCTATACTTGTGGTTATAGTAACGATGGATCTGAGTTTGGCGGCTCCATCTACCAGAAGGTGAGCGACAATCTGGAGACGTCAGTCAACCTGGCCTGGACTGCTGGCAGCAACAGCACCCGCTTCGGTATTGCAGCAAAATATCAACTTGACAAGGACGCTTCAGTCAGTGTAAGTATCCGAACAGAGAAAGTCAGGCCCCCTTTGACCCTTCTTTGATGCTGTGGATGAGGCCGATATTAATGTTAACAACTCACTTGAATGCTTTGTCCTGTTTCCCCTGCAGGCTAAAGTGAACAACAATAGCCTTGTTGGTGTTGGGTACACTCAGACACTTAGACCAGGTAAGTTTTTTTTCTCAATTTGCCAAGGCAACTCAAAGATGTTTACAGATTCAGTTTTTTTTTTTGTTTAGCTTGGCTGGCAGTCAAACGGATGCAATTTCCTGTCTGAGTAGCTGTAACAGTTTGACCAGGAATTCTTATTGTTGACGCCACCTCCGACCCCTGTAACAAATTATCCCTATACGTGGCACAAACGGCAGGGTTTGTCCCAGTTTGTTTCCAGACTCTACCATTAAAGCTTTTATACACAGCCCTCAAGTTCTTTGCAAATGCTCTTTTAGTTGACTTCACCTGCAATAAATTGATTGATTGTAACAATTAAATCACCTCCATCTTCTGATAAGTCCCTGCAAACAAATTTGAGAAGTAATTTAGCGTCTGCGCTAAAAATGGTTAATGGTTTTTCTCACATCTGCAGGTGTGAAACTCATTCTGTCTGGTCTGGTTGATGGAAAGAACATCAATGCGGGAGGCCACAAGCTTGGTCTGGGCTTAGAACTGGAAGCCTAAGCTTTCTTTGAACTGCGAGAGACGAGGGAATATCAGAAGAACCTGGCCTTACGTGCGTGTCCAACTCAAACCAGCAATGGGACATCGTTGGAGAGTGTCTCAAAGCCTTCAATAAATTCTAGCTCGAGTACCACTTCAAGTTGGTGCGTCTATCATTGGTATATTTTACATTTGTTGCTTTGTACTATGTAGTTACGTCAATTTGACAGCAATTTGGTGACTTATTTATAAATGATCATTGTATGTGTTCCTACACCATAATGAAAATCAAGCACTTTGTTACCATGTCTGTGTGACTCTGTGATATTTTTGAACACTAGTTTTTATTTTTTGGAAGGAGATCATCAGTTTATGGTTTGGATTTGGAGTCAACCGTCTGATGTTCCTTTAGTCATCCGCAATTTCATTTGCAAATTTTTTTTTCTGTTGCTATATGAAAACTATAGTACCCTTCCTCTTAATGTACATAAAGACATACTAAAGCTGCACAATGTTTTATTTTGCATCGGCCAACGTGTGAAGTTCTGTCAAAGGCTCCTTTAAAGATGGGTACAGTATAGTTGGTTTGCTGTAGGCAGTTATGCAAATTTACAGAAGCCCATTTCACTTGGCTGACCGAGCAGAACTAGGTTAATGTCATTCTGTACTAATGAACAATTTACCAGTATGGGACACTGAATATTCGCAGTAATGCCAAACAATCGTTGCTCAGAAGAGGTGTAACTTAAAGCTGCTCTTGTGCTCGTTCCTGTTCTGGATGGAGATGAAGCCCACAATAAAATGTTGGAAGTCTGAGTTTTCAATAAAGTTTACTCCACAAGACACATTTGAGCTGTGTGATGGGTCATTGAAGCTAATCGGCAACTGGTTAATGTGAAACTAGATCTGTGTTGCTAGTGAAAACAACTGGAAAGAAAATGGCATATTGCTGTCGCATATTGGTTTGTATCCATCCATTTTTTTGGGGACGGCATGATCGCAATCACCTTGTGGGTCACATATCTGCTGGCGCCTGTCAGCTGGCGTGGTACACTGGATGAGACGCCAGAGCATCGACGGGCCACACGAAAAGTGGTGGGACCAATTCACCTCAGCTTCATTTGTTTATTATTGAGCTGGGAGGAAGCCGGACAGAACCCCCACAGATACGAGAAGAACATAGAAACTTTTAAAATATGAAACGGCGCAACCCAGTCTCTCGTTGCTACCATCATTAATTTGTAGTCACCTGCAATTATGTTTCGTCCTTAGAATAAACCTTATAGGGACTATAAAGAATCTTTCTTAAGCAGCACGGCCTATTAACATTAAATTGAATTTTTGCTCATAATACACCTTAAATAAGCATTTGTAATGCAAATCTTTGACCAAGTAATTGTTTCAAGAACAGATAAAAGAAAATAAAGTTTATGTGTATCACAAACGATTATTTGAGCCCTTATTTGTCATTACATCATGAAATCAGACAAAGCAGAGAATCCTGGTTCCCTTCAGCTGTGAGTAAAACAAGAATATTTGATGTGTTTTATCAATTCAAATTCAGGTTGACGTGTAAAAGCAAACAAACAAACAAACAAACAAATATGTAAGTAAATCCAACCAGATCACAACAATTTAAAATGGTCAACAGTGATGAGTTGCACAAAGAAAAGCGTCTGAGTCCGTCTCAGTAATGTAGCTTCTTGTAAAATCATCAGTTTTCCTTTGCTTTATTCCATTTATATTGGTTTGTTATTTTGATTTACCAGCAGCTGACATCAGTGTGAAGTCAATGTTACAAGGAAAAGAAAACCATTGTTTTTACAAGTGTGTGTCATCTTAAGCTGTAGCACTGTGGCGTTTAATGATTTTTTAGAGTTACACCTATGTGACACCAAACATTTGTTTCAGATTTAATGTTAATAATTGCTGCACTGTTGGGTGTAGAAAACAAAGAGAAGGTTGTTGTATTGTTCAATGTAATAAATATCATAGCTGACTAAAAAAGGACAAAAAGCAATTTATTCCATGCATGACGTGTTATTTATTTATTTTTAACCGTAGGGATTTCAGCGTTTGATGGCAATCGTCAGACCATCGCTCAGCGTGAGGAGGCTCAGATCAATTCTCTGGTCCTGATGTAGTTTTTTATTAAGTGCGTCCAGAAACTGGGAGGTGATGTCATCAGGCGCAGGATTGACGACCCCTCCACCCCACAGCACCTTCAAAGACAGTATCAACAGAGCTGTTTTATTCTGTGTGCTGCACACCTCATAATGTATCTTCTAACAGACGCTCATCTATATTTCCCAAGGCTTGCTGCACTTACATTATCAATTGCAACGATGCCCCCTTTTCGTATCAGCTCAAGCGACTTCTCATAGTAGTTGCCGTAGTTTAATTTGTCAGCGTCGATGAACACAAAGTCGTACGTTCCGCCTTCCCCAGCTGCTATGAGTTCATCTGGAGAAAACAGGAGAAAATTAAAAATGTTGAAAATATATGGCATGTTAGATTGAAAGTACTTACCGAGTGTCTTCGTAGCTGTTTGATGTTGTATATCTATCTTATTCTCTACTTCAGCCTGTAGATAAGGATAAAATGTGTGAAGATAGATTCATACATTTCTTTTTCTTGTTTGTATGATTGTGTTTTTCAGAGAATGATAGAAAGAACTAAAACAAGAATTGATTTTAGGGCATGGCTTTGGATCTTTGTGTGACACCATTTCCTGAGGAGACACTCTTTTCATCTAAACAAGCCAGCAGCATTTTGTGCAGACACATTGACCGAATTTGCTTTGCCCTTCAAATTCTCACTAACAGATGCAACAATCAATCTTAAGTTGCAAAAATAATAACTCATTTTAAATGTTGCAGGATCTGTAAATCAGTGTTATTGAAATTAAGATTGGAGTTCTCGTGAACAAATCTTTGTTTTCCCAGGATGCCTTGGACGTGAGTCAAGCTGTTTAGAAAGGAATTCTCTCACCTCCTTAAAAAAGGGTTTGGAAATGTTCACATAGGCCTCTTCTATTTCACAAGCCACCACCCTTCCATTGTCTGGCATGGCCAGAGCCATGCTCAACGCATTGTACCCAGTGTACATCCCTGCAATATAAATATAATGATAATTAAAATCACTTCAGAATTAGATTTTAGTGCCTTCAAGTCTGTTAAAAGGTGAGTCTCTAATGAGAGCAAAGAATGGCCTCATAGATTGGAATCAAAACAAATACCAATTTTAAACAATACTTAATATTACCATTTAAATATCATTGAAACCGTTCTTAAATCCCAGTAAGAACTTGAAGGGTGAGCACTTTCAACAACTTTAAAAGTCATTAATTAATTCATTCTAACAATCCTGTAATTTGAACTAGTCACAAGTGGTTTAAGTCCACACTTTGCTTCAATGGTCTTCTCACCAACTTCAATAGCTTTAGTTGCATTTATCAGCCTGATGAGGTTTGCCATAAACTGGGCTTGTTCACTGCCAACCATCATCATAGCCCATCGGTCTTCAAGGGTTTTCTGAAATGAAACATATAGAGCACATAATCTGAACTGATAAATGTCTCCCAGTCCTCGTATCCTAGCGACAATGTGATGTTTGCTGCGCTCTAGTGGTCGAAAAGTATACCGCTTAAACCGGATTCCCTTCGCTCTCTCTCTCTCTCTCTCTCTCTCTCTCTCTCTCTATATATATATATATATCACACTCACACACACACACACACACAAGTGGACGTGAGCAGCTGTCAGAGATGACTGGTCAGTAGGCAATGCTTTTATACAGATGTACAGTTACCGTGGCGATGTATCCGGGTAACCAGTGAGCCACCGTTGTAGTATTTGAAAGCCCAGCGTAAACCCTGACAGTATCTCACTAAACCCAAATCCTGCATGCGTATTACAGGCCCCTGGTTTGTAGCTTTTTAAGTATAACATAACACAAGACAATTTAAAAGGAAATTAGGCTAATCAGACATCGCAATCAGAGATGAATGTAATGAATCCACGTAGAGGGATATGACACTTGCATTGCTGGTGTTCTGGTTTTCTTACCAGTCTGAGTTTGGTGAGGACTGGATGTTCCCTGACTGAGTTGTTAACAACATACTGAAGCACAGGATCAGCTCTCCTGCTATGGCTCTTCCCTATGAATGCAGACTTCCCCACACCTGATTGGAAGAAACAGAAGATCATTACCACCAATCAAAAAAACAAAGCAAGATTATTATATATTAGTATTATTATAGTACACACAAAACCATCATACCATACCTGTCAAAAGGAGAAGAAGTCCAACACGGAGAATAACTCTATATGTGCCCATTGCGGTCGAACCGTTGCAAATCCACAGAATGGTGAAATGTTGGTCTTTATGTAGTGTTGTTTGTGTTTGCCCTCATTTGTGTTATTGTGCAATCCAAACTCTGAACTGGTTCTCTGTTCTTATCTTGTGTGTACCATTACTCAGAATTACAGTTTATTACCGGAATACAACCACGGATAACTCCATGCAACTTCAGTTTTCAGCTAAAGGACACAGGACTCCTATACTCTTACTTTCTATATTCATAAAATATTTAGAAAGTATCCAGAAAATGTCCAGAATAAGGAGGGATGTTAATGTAGCAGAATGTAAAGTTAATTAAAAACAATTTAAATTTAGAAAGAGCTACGGTAGGTCTAAAAGACCGTGGTGAGACCAGCCATGATGGACGACAGAGACAGTGACTCTGAGGAAAAGGAAGGAGGCGGAGCTAGACGTGGCAGAGATGAAGATGCTGAGGTTCTCCTTGGGAGTGACCAGGCTGGGTAGGATTAGAAATGAGGCAATAAGAGGGACAGTGAAGGTTAGACATTTTGGAGACAAGGTGTGTTTTTCTTTGATTGGCGTTAATCAAATATATTTGTATGGGTATGTGTGTACTGTATTCTGAAATGTATATGGACAATTAAGGTTCTAAAAAAAAAAAATCAGAAAATCAAAGTCTTTATACAACAATTTTACAAAAGATTGTTGTATAAAGACTTTAAGATTAAAAAAATCCAAATATTATGCACTTGAATTTTGGAACACAAAGTTTGTTTATATTTAATTCTATCAAATGTTTTTTCTTTTTTCTTTTTTTTTTAAAACATTTCACTGATCTTTGATGTAGCTAAAGTTTAATGAGCAATGTTAGTGTGACACACCAGCGGAGCGTTTTCATGAGCCACTTTATAGATCGTCTCGTCTTGGGACTTCAAAATAACAGGAACAGAGGAGACGGTAGCCAGGAATGTTCAAAAAGGAATTTTGGGGATGTGAGTGGGATGTGAGGTAATCTCCTAGGAACGCAGAGCTTCCTCTGTATATCCCCTGAATAAGAATGCACAAATACAAACAAAAAACACAGAGACGACGAGAACAAATCAAATAAATGAGCCATGGCGTGAACTGTCTAAAAAAAATGTTTGCGTTTTGACGAGGACAGGAAGGGGATGTCTCAGAGTGAGATCACAGTTCTGCTGAGGTCCTCTCAGTGAAACTGAGATGCCTTGCCCCCCCCCCCCCTCTCCATCTCCAGCTGCTTCAGGCCTCTGTTTATGTGACGCTAATTGTTTCTGATACTTGTGCCAAGTACCTACTCCTTCCCAGCACATCCTACAGACAGGCTCTGGTCCCTCTGCTGCTTTGTGTGTCTGTTTAAGAATATGGAGAAGAAGAAGAAAAAAAAAGTGTGCACTGCCATCTGCAGCGTGCGCGCCGCTGTTCCTCCTCCCGGCCCCGACTGACAGAGTGCCACGGTGATACTCTCTCTCTCTCAGAGGTGGAAGAAAACAAAAGTGACACATTCAACTGCTAATATGAAACAAAATAATTCAAGAGCCCCCCCCCCCTCCCGCTCCTGCTTTGATTGCACTTTTTTTTTTGACAGAGGATTTTACATTGAGCACGCTGCGTGGAGACGAAATGTGGTATATTTAATAAACCAGTGGAACTTTTTCTTTTTTATTTATTCCCAAACATTCACAACTAGGTGGACAAAAAACGCCTGGACTAAGTCCACAAAGACAAATAGCATCGTATAATAATGTGAGTTTTTAGACATTGCAGATCTCATTAGCTTCCATTTAGATGTCAGTACCTCAATGCGACCAGCAAGTGGCAGTGTTGTTCAGCAAATGCACGCATACAGGCTTCATGACACCGAGAGAGGCCGGGCCTCTGATCGCTTTCCTCTTGTTGAATTGACCTGTGACACCGTCCCACAGCGCGCACGGGGCGACATATATATTGACTTGCTTGTAAATGCTACGAGGCTTTTACATCATCCACGTTTTTTTTTTTTGTGTGTGTGTGTGTTTTTATAAAGCTAAAAGCAGGATGACTGCTTTTCGCTGCACCCTAATAGCAGCAGTCAGTTTGGCATCTCAGCATGCATGAATATTAAGTGACGCTAATCACAATGGAGAGACAAACGTCAAAACGACTGACAGACATTTCTCGGTATTCAGTTGACATGCTCAGATTTATCCTCTGTTTGACAGCAGCGTCTCCCGTTATGACAAGTCTGTTTAAAAGCTTTCCTGAAGAGGCTCGTGCACATTTACACGCACAATTTTGTGATGCATTGACACTGATTTGACTTTAAACTGGGCCACTGTGCTGCTGAGCAACACCCAAACAAGAGTTTCTCGAAAGGAGTCACGGTTTAACGTGGGCCACTTGGAGAGCTGCAAGAATTTTGCCCCTTAAACCGGTTTTTCAATCGTGGAAATCTGAATCTACCGCAGCTGTATTCAAAGTATACAACGTACCTCAGAGGATGAATGTTCAGGATAAGCCATTCAGTTCTTTATCAGCCTCTCTTTGTGTATTTAAGCCGAAGGACAAACCAGATGATCCGGTACAGAGGAGAGAAATGGATGAGTTGCATTTGGTTTGACTTTCAAATCACTGAGTGATCTATGCTATTAACCTGATGTGTAAATAAATGCAGAATTCAATTTACATGGAGTCACCCCAATAAGTTGACAGTCCTCAAAAAGATCAAACAGGCTGCTGCAGGGTATGACGAAAGCCTTGGGTATGTGAAAGGTGCTGACACCTCGAGCAAGCCACAGAAAGAGACAAATGTCATATCCTCAGAAACAATTGAACGACTGGTTTTTCAGCCACCAGGTCCCTGAACTGCTATTCATGCATATTGTAGCGCTGCTACCACAGCGCCTCACATTCGCCGGCGCCGGAGGAGAGATGCTTTCTCTTTGTAGCAGGAGTGAATGCTTAGGATTTTAATTTCCCGTTCTCTTTCACACAATGCACTCTCTAATGTTTTTCCCTGCATAGAGTCATGCTTTTATTTGCTCATCGTCCACAAAGACAAACTTGATCTCTGCAGTCTCAGTCGTGTCCGGTCAATACAACCTCCCCTCCTATTAGTCTCACCCTCTTCCGGCTGCGGTGTCCCCATTGCGACAGCACTTGAGGCGCTAATGATAATGTTATAACCCAGACCAATTTGCCATGGCAATCAGACTCACTTAATTGAGTTGATTATGAGCCCTCTGTGTGAGATGACCCCTCCGGACTCAGAAAGAGTGAGCAGAAAGATGGAGGGTGTGGACGCAGCGATGGCTTTCCTCAGGCGTTCCACGGCTGTGCGGGATTCACATGGGATATGACTGTCGACTGTTTTAGGCATGTGAGCACAGGCGGGTCAAGGAAGAGAATGGGAGGGATAGTGTTCTGAGAGAGTAATAGACCCGGACATAGACCATATCCGAAGCTAATCCAATCAAGACAAGACACACAAAAAGGTCAGGGCCAGTTTGTATTCGAGCAATGATGCCAGGAACGAGTTGTTTAGTTAAGATTTTGCATTTCACAGTAACTTGGATCATTTCACTCTTGTTTAACTGGAGATTTAGCACTTTTTTTCCTCTCTTGCTTACAACCCCAGAATGTCTATTTCCAAACACGCATGACCAGGCCTTGGCATAAAGCATCAACACCTTTTCCTATCACAGTGTCAGATTTGTCAATTGCAATGCTGAAAATCACATCTTGAAAAGTGTAACAGGAGCTTCGAAATGTGTTCAGATTCATTGCCGTGTTTGTGCTTTCCTTTTGTAGCTTCAGCTACAAATCGGGATCCTTGGGTCCTTGTGTCGCTTAGACAGCCCGGAAAAAAAGAAAAAAAAAACAATAAAGAAAACTGGGTTTTATGGTGAAATACTTTTATATTCCGCAAAGTGTAGCATGGAATTATTAGAGGACAAATCAGATCACGGTGTTCATATTCATGGGTTCTGAGTAGCTCAATTGAAAAGTGATTTAATCTTGAAGGAAAAAGAAGAGAGCGATACGAAGCAGTTTTGTATTTCTGTATATATGTGTAAAAAAAAAATAGAATAATAATTCAGAAAAATCGCATTATCTATATATAGACAGTGTTTTCGATGCTGCTGCTGATGCTCTGGTTCCACAGATGCCACATTCTAACTCTGCCACAAGACACGCTGATTAGCACTGACGTCAAAACTACATAAAGAGAGTTATACATACAGATGTGGAAACGTTTGGGGGTACCATAAGAATTGTACTGCTTCATTAACAGTAAAAATAGAAGGAAAAAAACAGGTCACACTATTAAGGGACACAGAGCACAGTCAAGCAATATCTGGGGGATGGAATGCACTTTTGAAAGGACAAGTATACTGGTCCCTTTCATGGGCGACTTGGTTCCACTCATGATTGAATGAAACATTCTAAAAGGACTATTTACTCTTTTCATTTCCTCCTGTGTATTACAGATGAAGGAGCGTGCGGCTTGCTTGTATGAGAACAGGGCCCCAGCCTAATGTTGCATGAAGACCATGGTGAATTCATATTGATGGAAAAGCAGCTTCTGAAGCCCAGCAGCCATGATTTTTTCATAAGCCACCAGAAACAAGAAGTCAGTCAGCTGACAGGTGCTAACATCGCCAATTGTGCTGCGGATAAGAGATGGGACATGGAGAAAAGAGGGAGAGGGAGAGGGAGAGAGAGAAAGGAAAGGCAACAACTGGCTCTTCTTTTCTAAGCACTTCTGTGTGCAGAATGTGTACGTGCGCTGCGTTGTGTGTGCTCCCTACACCCTGTTCCCTTCTATAGCTGGAGAGGATTTTACGGAGGGAGACTGTGTAAACACCGGAATGCATGTCAAATATGATGAGTCTTGATAGCTGTAAAACATACCCAAGGACTGCTCCTCACTTATTATCTGCAACCAGAGCCCCGGAGCTATGTCTGCATCCTTCTGCCTTCCCTCCACGCACGTCGCGCCACAAGTCCCTCTCTGGAAAGCATTGATTATTTTGGCATGAGGCAGGGAGAAAGAGAGTTGTGATTTCTTTTGTGTTTCCTCACAAAGAAAAAAAAAAAAATCAGGAAAAATAAATATTTTTGTGAGCATGGTTCAGCCTGAAAAATATGAGCACATTGGGGAAGAAATAAAGATGATGGATTTGCTAGCTGACGTGTGCGCATGTTTGTGTTGCTTGTGTGTGTGTGTGTGTAATTGGTCTATGCACTTTTTGGCTGATACAATTTTGCATTGTTTCTGTTCATGTGCATGTTGATTTCTGAACTCTATGCCCAGAATAGTATTATCTGTGTGTAATTCTGTCTTTACAATGTCTGTGCGTGTGATGTGTATGTAAACGAAGCGGGCTGGGCTCATGCTGGAAGCGAGCGGCAGAACCTGCAGGCGGTGTGAGGCTCCAGGGAACCACTTGAGATTGCAGGCAGAGGGACTGATAAGGCAGCGAGCCATTCATCAGGCCAAATGAAGGCAGTAAAGTTGACTGGAGGAACCCAGGCATCGCCCCAGGATGGCAATCGGTGTCTCGGTGGAGACCCTTGACTAACACGTGTGTACAGGCGTGCATGCATGTACATACACACAACCAGCTGGAGAAAGGGGAAAGAAGGCAGGATGAATGGAGTGGAAGGACGTATTGGACTCAGGACACAGGCTCTGGAGGACAGGGGGGGGGGTGAAAGTATAATGGACATTCAGGAGCAGAGGAGCAGAGGCCCCATCTCCTAAGAGCTACACCCAGCAACTTAGACTCCTGTCTGGGGGTACATGTGGCCTGCTCCGCTCAGGAAGCATCCATCAGATAGATATTACTGCAATCCAGAGGTGATGCATTAGCTTGGGTGCAAGGGGGGGGGGGGGCAGCTTGCGTTGGTGACGGAGCGCCCTGTTGTTGTCACCAGGGCCTCTCAGAGAGAGAACTGCTGCTGCTCAGTTGTGTTTTTTCCTCTTTTATACGACTGCTTGAATTATTCCATAGTAATGCTCTTTGTATTTTATTCTTAATCATACTAGCAAGAGGACAGACATATTTCCACCAGAGAAAGTGCTACGAAGTTGTACACTTATGAAAGCAATACATTACTTAAGCACTTAGGCCAGCCAGAGAGGAGAGATGAAGTTACTTTAGAGTGTTGCTAGTGTGTTTACAAGACTATATTACTGTCTCACTGGTGATTTGATGGAGCGCGTACCATCGGTTTGCACAAAGACTACATATTTGCCTACATAAATCCCACCCTTGGGTTACTATGAATCAGATTTATTTGCTTCGCTTATGCTTATTATTGTTTTTTATGGTTTATATTCTGTGTTAAATGCCATCAATAGGACTGCAGCACATGCGAGCCTCACCCTGGAAGGGATGAAAATGCTTTATTGGACTGCGAGCGCCAGTAAACAAACAGCCACCGCCTTTTTGGATGTTCATCTTTAATGTTTTATACAGGACAAACTCATTAGTTTAGCAACAGGTTCAAGGCTAAATGGTAATAATAACAGGCAGGACTTCCAGAAGTGAACCGCAGGCACAGGATAGTCCGATGTGGTCATCTGGACACAGTCATCTTGATGTTGTCTGAGGCGTGGTGATAGAACTGTAGGCAGTAGGAAGTGATCTGTCTCTAACAAGATGAAAAGCAGACAGTCCACCAAGGACGGCGGGACGGATTGATGTTCTCGCCAAAGCAGCGTACAGTGACATGCTCTCCTCCCAATGTTCAGGTGCCGGCAATAGTAAGAAAAAAGACAACCAATGGGGGGGAAGGGGGGGGGGACTTTCTTGAAATAGATGACATCAACCATTGGAAATGCACAACTCTGCTGATCTCTAGTGAACATCTTTTCTCCGCTAAGGTGCAGATGTGTACTGAAGAATGATTTGTATTGTGGATCTGCTAAAAATGACCAACGGATGGGAAAATGAATCATTAGAGCGTCAATTGTTCTGGAAGCAGTTGTGTTGCGCACTATTTTCTGGTTTCACAAAACATCTTGTAAACCTTAAATTAAGTGCGTCTTGTAGAATAGAATTGGTCTTTATTGTCATTGCAATCAAGTGCAACATGAATAAAGAGCATCAAATAATACAATTATCGGTACAATCCCTTTTCTGAACATTTGCCAATACGTTATACAACACAATACAAGTACAAATCACAAGACTGTGGCACGACTTCAAATTCTTCTTCAATGCCAGGTGAGGATGATCGGCTCCTTCATAATTCACCGACCCACATTTCACAAAGTTTATCTGCCAGGTGTAAATGAGAGACTGCGTGGATCTGTGCGCGTTTCCACCCAAGCGCCTGCCTTTGCTGTGAGGGAGTCTTTGATAGTTGTTACACTGTGAGACAGACAGGCATGTGCCATGACGATTGACAGCTACTGACAGCCGTCTTCCTCCTAAACACACTTCAGGTCCCCTGCCTCCCCTCCTCACCCATCCCTTCTTTTCTCTCTCTGTCGGGGGGGGGGGGATTGAGGCGACTCAGAGAAAAAGCAAAGCTGGCACCTGTCATCATGTTTTGTTTTGGTCAGGGCACAGAGAACATTTTTTTTTTTTTTAAGTTTTAAGAGACATTTTGTACCTTGACAGCTACAATTTAAATGTCCGGGTGATATTCTCTCCTTGACACAGGTTCATGTTTATCTGCATGTGAGATTCCTCATTTGTGCTTACAATATTCCACACAAGCAATCAGAAGGTAATTAGGTTTTGACGTTCTTTTGGCTCAATCTGTTGAGAGAATATTTAGTGGATATAATAATTTTAAACCTCTTAGTGCCACCTTTGATGTAAAATGCTGTCATTTAGACTGAGAAGTCTGACCTGCAACACAAATAAAGTGAGAACTTCGTCAGGAAGTTACCACATGCACGCGCACGCCACTCACATGTGTAATAACGTGTTGCATTCATGCATAAATGCACATCTACACAAAGTGTGTCACTTACAGCTGTGTGTGTGTGCGTGCGCGCGGGCACGGCTAAACACGTGCCCACCTGCACTCCTCAGGTTTTCGCTGCGTTTCGTCACCTTCACTCAGAGGCGGTGTTTTGCCACCGCATTCAACCTGTGGAGCCATTATCTCCTGACACACTTATCCTCCTCTAAATGATTTCTCTTCATCTCCTGCAAGTCACCTAATCAAATTTGAAAGCCGAATGCCATGCAGAGATCCCACCGCTTTCAACGGCATCCACTGTCATTGTGAAAATGAACGGCGGCAGCTGAGACCTCAGATGTTCTTTCACATCATGACGGAGAGTCTCTTAATGCATCTTGTGATCTTTTACTCCTCCTGCCTTTGACTGAAAGCCTTGGATGGGGACTAATCATATTACACATCTGACTTACAGCCTACATTTGGGTTCTGTATCGGCTCTGCCTCCCCTTCTCAGCCGCTCTCTGTGCCACTGGCATATGTGCTACTCTTCAAGATCATTAGTGCGTGTTGACAGTGGTGTAACGTAAGGCTTCACTCAACTTGAAGCCAAGGCCTCTTCATGTAACAACAGAACATTTGCGTCTAATAAGACAGGAATTGTCAAGTTTGTCATCGGACAGAGCGAGAGGAAGGGGAGGAAGAGGAGCAGGACTTCAGGTAAGTGTGTTTCTAGACTAGAACCCCGCCATGGATGTATCGTTATATGCTAGCAACCACACAAAACCATCAAATAAATACACAAAGGCACAATCGCTTCATTATAAGCAATAATTCGTTTTTTTGAAGGCGTCGCGTTTTTGTTCGCCGCTGCCGAATTAGCGTCTGCGCAGTGGAAATGTATTTTGTGGGGAGTTTTATTGAAAGAACCTGCTATCACCAGCGGAGTTATCTACCAGATGTGCCTTCGTGAGAACAGGACGACATCTCCATCTCACCCCTAATCCGCAGCCGTCTGCTGGGTGTGCTTGCTTAGGCTTTATATGTGTTTACAGAGAAAGTCATTATCTCTTTTAGACATGCAGCTGTTCGAAAAAGCAGATTTTATGGATCACGGCTATTGCCAAAAAAATGTAACCACCCTGGGCTCAATTTGTCAATGATTTAATCATAATTACATTTTCTCTGAAGTCATTAGTCACAGGGGGTTTAACAATCAGCTTGTGTCTGACCTCAAACTTTTTCTGCGCTTTTCCACAAGGGAACAAAATAATAATTATTTGAATCTCAATGATATGTCTGGACTCTTTTCCCTAATTTAGCTAAGTGCAGAAATGATTCATGGCAGATGGAGGCATACTTTATAATTAGATTACAACTTGATGGACTAGAATTTATTAATTATGAAGACACATTGCCTTTGATGCAATTTCCCCCCACACTTTGTCTTCTCCCTCCGACTTCATCGGCACATTGCTCACTCGTCTGTAATCAGCCGCTGGGCCGTTACCAAGTTGTGGTAACGCGTTGTTACAGCATATTATGCACGAGCACGGACAGACCAGCCTCCAAGTGATGGCCACAATATGCATTTGCCTTTAAAACTTAAAGGGGGAGTTTAATTTATCTAGGGTGTCACATGGCAGGAGTGAGTAATTATTTGTGGACCACGGTAGTTAATGTATTCCAGGGCCCTAGGGGGAGCTGTCAGGAAGAGGACACCCTCGCTGCTGCTCTGCTCGCTGACCATGTTGGATGGCTCAGGATTCAGGATGCTCAACACCTAACCAAAAATCCTTCTCTGTGGATATGCAATCGTGCTTTTCCCCTCCAAACCTTCCCACTGCTTTTTTTTAATCTCGGCAGCACATGTCACCAGAAAGGTATAATTTATATCTGCTTAAGTTTCCTACACTTAATTCTGTTTGAAAAGCACAGCCAAAAACACACCAGAGGACATTTTATAGATTTGCTTACGTACACCTGCTTTTTCAGAAAGTTCAGGTTCGCTGCTGGTTTTGATGTCTAAACCGTCAAACATTTGTGTATCACTTGAGAGGGCCATTGTTTTGTTCACTTCCTCTCTGCCATTTAGAATGAGATCATGACATAATAATTTCTTGTCAACGCGGCTGTTTACAATAAATTACCAAACAGAGGAATGCAACATCTCCCCTTGATGTCGCGATTGCTTGGGGTCAAACGGCGTTTACAAATAAGTCTGTGATGCCGATGTGCTGCTGAATAGGCGTTTAGCACCCTAATCCTGCGTAGAGCATGCAACCGCTCCACAATGAAGACCCTTCTGACACCTCCTTTGTTTATTTACTGCAGACCGAACATACCACATGCAGCATGTGGGATTTTTATAGCACGCTTTTGTTCCGCAGGCGTGCGAGGAGTGACATATAGCAGCGTCAGCATCTCCTATGACGAGTGTTGAGCTGCAAAATGGCTTTGGGCTCAATCGTGAACAAGATGAAAGTTATACCTGATTTAAGTTTTTCTGTTTACACCAGGGGTGTCGAACCTGTGCCATGGAGGGTCGAGCCACTCCAGGTTTTCTTTCCAACCATCTCTCCAGCAGCTGATCTCACTAATGAGTTCCTTCTCTCAAATTGGAGGAGGTGTTGATAATTAAAATCACCTGCTTTAGTAATCGGCTGGAAGAAAAACCTGCAGCCTCTCAGCCCTCCACCGGACAGGTTCGACACCCCTGGTTTACACGAAATTGTTTGATTCCGTTGTTGGTTCCATTCTGTTCTATGTTGCTGGTGTGTGGGACTTTAAGGAAATCGATTGTATCAGTGCTCTCCAGAATAGGGCTATTTGTATTTTCCTTGGAGTCCAGACGTTTACTACTAAATTTGCTATGCAGGTTGATATGGGATGGGAACCTTGCCGGAAGATAAAGCAGAAGATTGAAATGTTGCGTTTGCTGAACTGGCTCACTCAGCTGCCAGAGCTATAATCTAATGATTATTCATGGGCCTAGGCGGTGGCAACAATACTGTCAGATTGTAGGTTGAATTACATTTATAGAAATAAGCTTCACTGTAATTAAAAACTGAAGATTTTCTAACCGAATAAAAAAACAAAACAATGGAAATATGATATCTGCAGGAAAACAAAATTAAGATCTTATATTTATTTCAAGAGTGATTATCAGACAGAAACATACCTTCTTCTAAATGTATCTAGAAGACAGAGGTCCCGCTGTGCACAATTGCAAACTGCCACCTTACCTCTGGCAGTGGAGACGGGTTCAAAGGTGTTGCTGAGGAGGAACGACTTTGCTCTTTATGTGACTTGAATGTGGTGGAGGACGAGTTTCATTTTGTTTTGTATCGTCCTTGTTATGCTGATTTAGGAAAACATTGTTTGATACTGGTAAATAATTCAGATGTGCTTCGGTTGCCGGAAGGTGGAATTGTAAGTTTTCTTTTTACCAAGTCTGTTTTTTCATTGGCGTGTTATTTGTGTAAGGCATGGGAGAGGAGACAGAGTATTCTGTACCCTGTATGACAATAATATACGTAATGGTCTGCAACCACTGGTGTCGTGTAAGCCCCTGAGTGCTGGGCACGGATGTGCATGACATTTTAATAAAATAAAATAAAATCAATTATCCAAAATCCAGCTCACGGGATCTACTATCTATTTGAAACTTTGACCTTCTTGCTGTGAGGCAACAGTGCTGCCCACTTTGCCACTGTGCTGCCCCATTTTGGTGGTGAACAAGATTAAAATGTTAAATATCAAATTTGATATATTTTCAAAGGTCTCTGAGCTCAATCCCACAGAAAATGGCCATTAGTGAAAACCTGGTTTTCTTGAAAAACCACAAAACTAATAATGACACCAAAGTGATTTCAATTTTAGGGATACAGTATTAGGAGGGTCAAAAGGTCATGGGACCAGTCCAGTTAAATGCAATAGTGCCATGGGGAAACAAAACCACCTTGGTGGAGATTTTTATCTAATTGCTGTCTACTTTTAATAATAAAGATTCTAAAAGTTTTCTCTGCTTCTGCATTGAGATATGCTTTCTCATACAGTATAACTGTGAATAGATAGATAAACGCCACTCTGTCTCCAACCCAGCTAACACAAACATTACCAGCTAAAAACATGACTTTCTCAGTGAAATAAATGATATTATTACAATATTAGTGGAGCAATACAAATAAAAGCTTTCATTCGATGTGTACTGTAGTATTACTGTGTAAGAAATTGTCTCCATTTCACACAGTAATAAGTAAGACTTTGTGGATCATGTCATGAGACGACACAGTTTAGAGTGTGTTGTCGGGAGCATTTGTCTGGAAAAAAAACCTGAAACCACTTTTACAGGGTTCAAGCAAAGTGGAACTTTTGTTTTTCGTCTAAACACATGAGGGTAACTTAAAGACAAATCGGAGGCCTTGCTCTTTAAACGCTGCTGATAATAAACGATACCTTTTGCATCCACGAGAAAACTCCTATTATCTATTGACTCGGTCTCACCCCGTGTCTCTGTGACTTATGCCTAACTCTAATTCCCATTACTGGGAACACTGTAGCCTTATCAAGGGAAACAATAAGCCACTTGTCGAGCGCAGCCAGAAAATATGAGGAAGCATCTGCCTCGTTTAGAGGAACTCATGACTCTGTGGTGAGAAAGTGCCCCGCCTCCCTCCCGCCTCTGGTCTGCCCGCCCTCCTTTAAGTCCTCCTTGTGACCTCCAGGAAGGAATGGTGGCAGGATGGAGGCAACTGAACGGCAGAGTCACTCACCGTCAGGGGATTAAGTCAGAAATTGAATTCTACTTCTTCCACAGGAGACACATGTTGTCGTTTGGGGGGGTGGACAGGTGGGAGTTAAGGATGGTGGGATGGAGTGGAACACCAATGGTGTTCAGCCTTCCACCCCCAAATCGAAGCTCTGCTCCCGAGCCGTAAACCCGTCACATAGATATGTCTCTGTCGATGATGGCATCCGACTTTTTTCCCCCGACAACACCCCCCCCCCTCCCCAACACCCGCCCTCTCCTGTGCTCGGCTGTTATCTCCTTCCTCCCTGCTACGTCTCCCTGCTCTTTAAGACAAAGGGTAATAAAGCTATAAATTGTGTGGTCTGTGGAAGGTATGGACATTCTGTCTGGGAGACGCTGTAAGAACTGCCATAAAGCACCCTCAAAGTCATAGCGGAAGATTTACAGTTATTTAACATCCTCCTCTTCCCCTAAATCACAGTGATAAGAGAATTAAGTGATGGCTATAGGTTCTTTGTCCTTAGTCTATTGATTTTTTTCACCCCTCAGAAGGATCCTGAACATTATAATTATTGAGCCCTGCAGTTTGATGCAGGTTTACAGAGTGGAAGAGGAGCCCTCGGTTCAATTCTAACACAGTTAAAACAAAAGGCACCCATTTTTCATTTGGGTAATGGGCTTCCAATTATGCTTCATTTACCTTGTTTGGCCAGAAAATGTTTTTTTTTTCCCTGCGCTATAAACAGCTTCTTTGGGCTGTGACAAAACCCCACTAACGGCTGTATTTATCTTAAATCCGGGGGACCTGCTCCTTCAGCCGATATTGAAGTCATGTGGATAGACAGATGTAGTTTTTGTTGTTGTTGTTGCATGTGCAGTTCTTTTCATTAGAGCAACGTTTTCAGAAATACTTGACATGACAAAAACATCTCTCTTAAATGAAAATCAACATCAACTGACATGTGTCGCTGTTTATCCCTATGTTATGGGTGCTTTATCCTCACTGTAAAAAAAAAACAAAAAAAAAACTTCTGGTCTGAAGACAGAATGTAATTGTATTTGTGTGTTTAAAGCTACTTGTCGCTGCAAACATGACAACTGAAAAGCGCTCCTTTGCAAATAAGCAATGAGTCTGATACTTTGGGCCATCAATATGACTATATGACGTTGACAATATATCAATGTATATCAACATCCTCCTTCTGTGCTCAGTTCAGCCTCACCAAGCTGCTCTTAGAGTTCGCATGGTGCCGGAACCTCTCAGGCTTGGATAGTGGTTTCCTTGTATTGATAATATAGAGCACCGTGCTGCCGGCATGCTTCTTGATCAATGTGATCATTCATCGAACATCACCTTGCCCTTGGGCCTGCAGCTGTAGAAGTGTTGCATCAGTTCCGTATTGTCCACTGGTGTCTTGTTTCAGGATTCAACATCTCTGTGTGCATTCAGTTGAAAAGTTCACTTTATTTTCAGATTCTGATTCTCTGTTAATACTATGAATTTTGATTGCTGGCTTAAACCGCGCTATCATGAATTTAAATAAAGGCAATTATTCATGCTACAGACACAGAACATTAAACGTTTTTATAACACATTGGTGCTAAATTATCTTGGAAAACGGGGATGTTTGAAATATGAGTTATGATGAATTTTGCCATTAAAATATGTTAGCTGCACAACCTCTAAAAACTGGTTGTGTTGAAATAGCCTTTTATTGTGAAAGCATGAACCTTCAATAGCTCATTATTTATAGTTTATTACTAAGTGAATATTATGAATATTACTATATTATTACTGAATAGTTTTGCTTTGTTGCTCGTTGTAAGGATGTTTGAAATATGAGTTATGTTAACTACAACCTCTAAAAACATGCAATGTTGAAGTTGTTGTGTTGAAATAGCCTTTAGTGTGAAAGCATGAACCTGTTATTTATAGTTTATTACTAAGTGAATATTATGAATATTATTACTGTATAGTTTTGCTTTGTTGCTCGTTGTAATGATGTTGTCTCATTGCTACACTGTTACTCACGGTTCAGTCTCATATTACTCAGGATATAAGTTGGTTAATACCTCAGAAATCCCAAGGTATTACCTATTTATTACCTCTACCTTATCAAAATATTGCTAAACAATTTGTCCAATGTTAAAAGGTTTTAAGACAACACACACACATACACCCTCAGGCACCGCAGAGGGCCAAAGCCCTATTTACCACTACCTGACAGTTGACTTCTTAAAGACGCAGGGAATATAATTAAATAATTTACCTTTGAAACCCGGCCAGCTTTGAAATTAATTAATTCACACGGGTGTGCAGGAATTGAGCGATGAGGGAGGGAGATATAAAGTGTTTTGGCATACTTCAGGGACAAAACCCGCCACCATACCCTCCCTTTCTCCCACCTTGTTGCACCTTGCTGTATCGCTGTCCTCAGAGACGGGAGTGAAGAAGTTAAGTGTTTCCTTAGTTGAAATAATGACCCTGTGCCAAATGTTTGGGCCTAATCAACTGCAGTGCCTGAGGCCGGATCGGGCTGTTGCAGGAGAACAGGCCTCGCTTACACATCCATTTTATTTGAGCTGACCTTTGTGGCAGCTGTGATGTGGGAAGGCGATTGCTGTCAACATCATCAGTGTCACACGGCACCAGAAATAGCCTGAGTGGAGATCAACAGTTCCTTCAGAAGAGCATAATGATGAGCACAAACGTCGCTACAGGTTATGATGCAAAATCCATAGATCATGTCAACCATCCCAAAGCCTGAGGCAACAGACACAGACAACAGCAACCCTGTGTTTGCAATCGGGGAATCAGGAATTGTCATTAATGGTGCATTAGTTGCATGACAACAGAAACCTATTATGTGTTTTGTTTGCAGTTAAATCCACAATTGGGCTTTGCAATGAGTCATCTATTTTTTGTGCTTGCGTCTTTGCGCTGTCTCTTACCTTGGGTGTATTTTTTTGCTGCAATAATTATCAAATTTTTTGCCTGGGATCTGAGTCAAAGCACCAAAGTTGCACACTAGCTGTAAGACACCCAGAAAGCCGCCTGAAGCAAATTATTCGGTGTCTTCATTTTGCCTTTCCAAGAGCATCAAGCATTTTGAATCAATGAGCCTTCATCAGTGATCTTTTTATGTATTTATTTTACTCCTCCACGTTGCTGAGCTGCTGCACTGTCAGTCAAATAGGAAATACAGCAGTGTTGTTTTCAGTACCGTCCCCCCCCCCCCCCCCTTGTGGTTTGTAAATTACTGCTGCAGCACAGTTAAAAGCGTCTGAAAACCACTTCTGTAAATTATTGTCGATAAATTGTAATCAATCACATGGCACAGTGAGAAGTTTGATTTATGATTTGTGGCTGACGCTGTGAGGATATATTGCCCTGAGAGCTGCTCGGAGGATTTGGTGGGCTCCGTAGGCACATTCATCATTCTATACTGTGTACTACTATTAGGCATTGTACCGTTGTACCTATAATAGGACCATATACTGCATCATGACTGCTGGCTTCTATTTGATCTGTACTTCATATGGAGTGGTTGCAAACCAAACCTAAAACTGTAGCATATTATATTATTATATCGTCAAATTATTATATACATTACTGCATATGTAACTCTTTCTAAATATTTTTGTTGTTTTCACTTTTCTTTCCAAAAACAACAAGAAGAAAAAAAAAATCTGAATCTAATTTCATCCACCGAAGACGTTGAGATTTGAGACCGAAGCCTCAAGAAAAAAACTAGAAAGACTTTAAATCAAAGTAATATTTCCGAGGTCAAGAATAAAACTCCTTTTTCAATCTTTCTTTTTATTATCACTTTCTTTTAAACCTCTCTGTGGAATATAAACTAAAAGTTACTGCTCATTTTAACGGAGTTGTAAATATATTTAAAGACATATTTTAAGTGTCCATAGATGCATTTAAAACATTTAGTGACCGATATTGGAGGTTATGTGTGTATACAGGTCATGGATAATGAACAACACATTATCATATTATATTCTGTAGTGATCAAAGAAATAATCAGATGGATTAGGTATGTAAAACATAGCTCAGTAATTCACTCATTCACTGCTTAATCTGAAATCCGGGTCGCAGGATCGACTCAGTAAAATTACTGATGCAAAAATGTAATTAAAAATGATCCACTTTTAGTGGAGTACTGGATCATTTTACATTTAGGTATAAAACTAACTCAAACTACACATTGATTTTGCAGCAACAAGCCAAAAAAGTTGACTACCAATGTGAAATTATCTGTCAAATAAATACACTGGAAGTTTGGAACAAGTAGCCAGTGTATACTTGTACTTCTGAACGAATGTAGAAGTATAGTATAGAAATGTAACTGAAATACGTAAGCAAAGAAAACCCTCAGAACTGTACTTTATAAATGCACTGACCTTCTTTCCATCTCTGATAGTCACGTGTAAAGATTTATTTTTAAATAACTCTCATCAACCGGGCCGTGCCCTAAGAGGGCAGCGCGCTAAAGGAAGCCTGCAAGATTAGATTTTCTTTGCTCAATCACGTTTGTTTCTTATGAAAGTATGCCCTTGTCCAGGCCGGCCTTCTGGTCATGAGATCGCATCATGTATGTATCACATTGTTAAGTAGCTTTTAGCTCCCGGGCCTGTCCTGTGGCCATAAGCAGACTCTAAAGCGCATTTACCCAAACCATATGCTGTCTTCATAATGGTTAGTGATATTTGTGTGAATGCATCCAGCAATTAACAATGGCGAACCGGAACTGGCATTAACCTCGGGGTATTGCTTGGTTGTGAACAACCCTCCCCACGAACCTTCAACCCTTTCTCTGTCTGCCATTCTCCTTCCTCTTCCTCTCATCTAACTCACTCCACCCCCCCCCCCCCCCCCCCCCACCTCCATCCCGTGCTTGGGGTCCAGTGGAAGTGATTTATCTTAGCGTGAAAAGACTTTTGATGATGCCGAGACAGGAGGCCCCAGGCCCTTGGCATTGAATGCTTCGATGGCGTTTGCATGAAGTTCACGGCCCCGGAGTCACAATAAATGTCAAGTGCACCAAACGTCCTGTAAATAAGATAGAACGCTGCCAAAGCCACAGCACAGCTTATTGACTGCTGGAGCAGAAGTTGGTGTGTGTGTATGTGTGTGTGTGTGTGTGCATGATTACAAGCACAACCTTGTTCTCACTCAAAATAAAAAGCAACACATCTTGGATTTCATAGACACAGACTATACTCTCAGAGCGGTTATGAGCTTTCCTCACCGGGGGAAGCCATGTAAAAGGGAGGAAGTGTTGAAGGTGACGACTATCACAGATGCGTCATTAAAAGACTGTGTCTGCACGTTGTTTAACACAAACTCTGCTCGTTCACGTCCATTCCCAGCATGGCCTTTACATTCATTCATCAGTTTATGACAGAAAACTGATGGAACATGTTTTCGCCTTCCTTTTAGCTGGTGGCTACTTAAAATCAACATTTTTATCCTTGATTTGTGACAAATACACATAACCATTTCATAACCATTTTTTTTTACACAACACACGCATACACACCCTACCCTAACCTCCTACCTCATTGTTTTGCTGTTGTGTGTGTGTGTGTGTGTTTTTTTAAAACTGAGCTGTCGTGTTGCCATTAGTTAATTCTGGGATGTCATTTTAGGACTCGACAAAGTCATTGTGGGACTCGAGCACACACTTCAAAATATCATTGCTCCTCTACTCCAAGCATTTCCCTGTTGGTTGAGAACGAGGAGCAGAGCAGGAGCGACGCTTCGTGCTATTAGAGTTATCTAGGGAAGTACAGTCCTGCATATATCACCTCCTCTGGTGTCATCCCCAGTTGATAAACTACATTTCCCGTCAGCGGAGGACAGCGAAGGTTAAAGCTAAGATTAAAAAGAACAAAACAACCGCCCAACTGGAGTGGTGACACAGCCTACTTACTTATTTTGATAATTAAGATCAGCAGAAGTGTACCAACACTTGATGCATCGTCCCGCGGATACTAAATATGGATGTGATGACAGCTTTGGATGTATTTCAGACATGGGTGAGAGCGTGCAGGCACGAGGATCTGCTCTCACAAGCTTGCAGTTAACATAAAGCATGCAGCAATATGCAAACATTTGCCTACATACACTCAGCTGATTAAACAGATGGATAAATGATTGCCTCGCCATTTTTTATTTTAAAATACACGACAGTGAGTCATTCCTCCCTCTATTGAATTGGCTCACAAACATCACCAGCAGGGCACAGACTTGGTTCTGCCCAGAGAGCATGGCCTGCTGTATATATAGCAGTGACCAGAAGCCATGTTTGTTTCCCAGCTCCAGACACACTGAGGGAATTTATGGGCCTCTGGCTGTAGGCTGATTGTAAAATGTATTTTGGCATGTATGCAGAGTTTTACTGTAGCACTCGCCGTCACATATCACCCAGACATCAGGCAGGGAGGGAGGGTGCTGGTATCCGTATCCAGGAGGGACATTTTCTAAAGCTTTAAAAGCCTACATTTCAGAGGAAGGGTTTTCTCAAACTGCCAATCCTCACATTTCTTATAGAAGAACAAGAATAATATTTGATATTAATCGTTAATCTTTACTGTCCCAGCTTACTTTTTTTTGGATACTACTGTATTATACCACTGATTGTTGCCATTAGTTCTGCTTTGATTTAATGAAACTTCTTTGTATGAAATGGCATTTCTGCAGTCTCTTGATGATCAACCAAACATGTGCTGCTTGTTCTCTGGCCTCCGTCCAAAATTCATTGCCGCTTCTCAGGAAGTATCCGTGAGCTCTGCTACCTGTCACCCAACTTTCAGCATGATTTGTGGCGGCACCGTCTGACCAGAACAATTGCATTAACAAGCGCCGGAAGGCCCTGGCTGTCAGGCTCTGCTGATACCGTGTGAGATCTTTATTAAATTACAATTATGAGACGACAAACCCTCTCATTTCTCCACCTTATGGACTGCACTTGGACACGTGCCACTGTCATATGAACACAGGGTGAGTCATTCCTCAGGAATAGGTCTTTACCCTTCTGGCATTCTGTCCTCCATTGCAACAAAGCTACTGGGAGTAATAAGTTGAGAGCACATGCTATGTCAAAGACAATTAGGTTTATAAGAGAAGTACATTAATTTTCTCAGACAAAACCATATTTCTGTGATACATTTGTCTGGCAGGCTACTTTATTACATGATCTACTGTATCAAAGCTTTGGAAAAGACAGTAAAAACTGTATATTACTGCCTGGTGTCTAAAGATTCTGTGAGATGATCAGGATAAAGCATTTACCAGCTAAAGTTGAAAACCCAGATTGTCTTTTCTCAGAATTGATCAACAGCTGCGTGCTTAGAATAAATTGTAAATTTAGCAGAAATTAAAGACTTACAAATAATAAAGATAAAAAATACAGATAATGTGAAAAATATATTTTATGTTTTCCTTGGGGGGGGGGAATCACTGATGAAATTCCAAGCGAAACGATGAAGTGCTCATCAGTATAATCAAGCAAGCTCACTAGAAGGAAAGAAGCATTTACTGCGACCAAACCGCCTCGGTGCATTAACATTGTTTATGACCCTTGTGTAAATTGAGGTGAATGGGAAATGGAATCCTCTCTAGGGTGTTATTCAATTCTTGCTTGCAAGCAAGCAGTAATTCTCAGATACAGAAAACAATACAGTCTGCAAACGATAATGCTTCTGGTGGATAAAATATGCCGTATACTTGGCACGCATGTGGGCTGTGTCCTCCGGAAGGATCAATAAAGTGCATAGGATTTTGGATTTACGATGACGTCCTATCGATCAATTAGCTGCTGACTGTTTGAGGCACTCAGAGGTGCCAATGGGTATTATAGCTAAATCAGGGATTAGATAGAATTACTGTATAACAAAAGATAAACTACAACATTTCACACCGACACCTACTGTCACACTTCTTACGTTGAGGCTTAGGGCTGTAGATTTAGAGATGAGTGTGATCTGGTGAATAGTAATTAATAATATATTAACAATATTGGTTTAAATATTTGGAATCAAAAGCTAGATCAGACGGAAAGTACAAAGAAATGTTTAAAAAAAAACACTGTGGAAATCTCTTAAGAATCAAAAACGTGTCAAATCTGTTAAAACAAAGCCCATGTTGCAAAATGTTCCTAACTTAATGCCCAGAGTGTTTTTACTCGTCCTCATGAACACACCTACAAATGTCTGCAAGAGGCCCAGAATGCGATAGACGGCTAAGAACCCTCCTCTTGTGACTTCTCAGAGTTATTTAATATATTTCTCTCCGTGTGCCCATCACTCAAACCGAGCTGCTTTCACCATACAGCTGATAATCATACATATTCTATGTGCGGGAACACCATAAATCTCTGTCCCTGTTTCATTCCACCGCCATTAATCAGTCACACAGGAAGTAGGATGAAGCACCGTCTGCTCGAAAATATATCATATTAGCACCAGAGGCGTTTACCGAGATAATATGAGACAACAGCAGAAGGTAAAATATAGCACCCATTGCATTCTTTAAATTAAAAAAAATCCTCTCTCTTCTCAGCCCAACCCTCTGACGTGTGTGTCTGTCTCATGTTTAGAGGAGTACTGTAGTCACATCCTTTATGTCTTTACCTATCTCTCGCGCTCTCTCTCCTTGAATTGAATGAATTTGGATTTGATAAAGCCAATACTGGTTAATGAGAACAAGTCTTGATCGGCTCAGAATCCGATCAGCGGACATTTCCAGTCAGTATTCTATAATTGATCCTCAATTTTCAGTTTGTATTTGACAGTGCACATCTTCTATAGATTTTAATAATATTTTCTTCCTTTCAATTTACTACTAGACATACTGTATACGGGTGGCATGCATCATTCTGAAATTCATGCACTAACCTCATTCAATATATCTTATTATTCAGCAAAGCAAAAAAAAAAAAAAAGAAAGGTGGAGCCCAACATCCTTTTGCATTTGATTACAATTTAAAAAATGGCTGCACAGTTACTGCAAAATCAGTGTGTACGGTATTCTTTCTTTTAAATATTTTGTAATATCTGTATTTGAATGTTAAGTGGATTACACAGTGACTTGTTTCATTGGCCCTTTGCATTTAGGAGAATCCTGGATTCATATATTTTTAGTTATTTGTCTGTTGTAAAGCTACCCAGGACAGTAATCTGCAGGCTGTGTGTAGTGCTCCACTCACTCCGAAGTTCTTTTCCTCGGTAATATAACCCCTTTTTAGATTAGAAATGTAATTTGGGAAGATGAATGCATTCTATTCCAGCTTGCTGTGATCAGGAGTACTGCTGCACAGAAAACAGCGTTGCTTCCCCTATTATTGAATTTGTATGGGCAGATAATTAATTGCAGATTCCCTGTTTTGTTCTATTTCTTCCTCTTTGACATTTTAATTTCAACAAAAAGCCACGGTCTCCACACGGCCCTTCTCTGGAGATCCTAATGGTCTATAAAACATGATGACTTATAGATATGGCGGAGACTTCACTTTGCCAATGATTGTTTGAAACCTTGCTGATCACACAGAATTTAGTCCCACTCTTGCTTCCTCCCGCCTGCCATCTCATCCTGCCTTTCCCTCCCAACCGACTAAATTCATTTCTTGTCAATTAAACTGCAGCCACATTGTCTCTTTCGAAGAATAGGAATATATCATTGTGTCATCGACCGGGAGTTCATTATTGGATGCGGTCTGGTAACTTTTCAAAAGCAGCATTCAGGCCATTATTCCTTAAAGACGATTGTCATTACTTGACCAGGCAGGCGTGTGTCCTTGGCTTGCATTGCAAGCACTGCATTTAAGGGTAAGGGGAATCAATCGTAGCGGAGTGTGACAGACGCCATATCTCAAGGCAGACAGGTTTGAATGCTTATATCGAATCAGAATCCTTTGCTGGTACAGAGACCATTAGTTACCCGGTTGCCAGGAGCACATATGTAGGCCACAACCAGCCATCGAGGAGGAAACGGAGAGGGTAGTTTGTTGTTTTACGCAGATCTAGTAAAATATTCAGAGATATTGACCGTATTATCCACCGTATTACCGCACGTTTCCTCATTTTACAATACATGCACATTGAACTTATGCCTTACCGTAATTTATGTTTAATTTTATTCTTACATTTCAATAATATCTGGTTGTATTTTAAGTCGATAGTGACTGGAACTAGTTTGTAAATAAAATAAATATTTCTCAATAAATGGATAAAGTAATGCATGCAGCAATGTACATTCAGTAAGTTTATGCTAAGGCTATATGGCTCATTACATTTAGCGTAACAGTACATATTCGCATGTAATAAAAAAGCTTGTGTATACTTGAGCTGCTGTGAGATGGTAGGATTAAGTCTCGTCCTTGGCCAAAACACTAATCTTCCCTGTCTTCCCTACTCTAATACATCTTATATGCCCCCCCCCCCCCCCCCCCCCCAACACACACACACACACACGCATACGCACCCCTTCCTCTTGGTTCTTTCTGCTGTCCCCTTGTCAGGGTGCTTTTTTCTGCTGTGTAAGCATAAGTCCACATAACACATCATTCCTGAAGCGTACCCCCTCCTAACCTTCAAGAGTTCTTCCAGCGCAATCTCTACGGCTCCGTAATGGCTGATGCAGTTACCATATTTCAGCTCTAATTGGGTCGAAGCTATAGAGCCAATTTAGGAGGGTAGTTTGGAAGAGAGTTCCTCTGCGACTTTGTAAGGCATTGGGATGTCGTCCGGGTTGCCAGGTGTGGATTGTAATTGCCACTGAATGAAAAGAGCACCTCAGATGTGGTGGGGCCATTGTGGGTTGCAGGCGCTTCATCCACAGCGGTGTTCCCCCTCTGTTTAGGTTCAATAAGTCACTACAGACTAGTTGAGATTGGGTGACTTGTCTTGTTTACATCTTTTGTGTTTGTTTTTGTGGAGTTCTGTTGCCATGAGACAAGAGCCAAGTTGCACACTCATCAGAACAACATATTACTTAGCATGCACTCGCTTCATTCTATTTTTTTGCCTACATCCTATTTTCCCCTGAGTAGCAAATGAGCTATCCTGTCTATGAGGCATTGCCCAGCGACGCAGACGCCTCTCACTGCCTGACCTTACGCGCCGCTCATCAAAGCCGGGATCTATGGCAGCCATTTTCTCCCTCGCGTGGCCATGAAGAAGGAAGAGATGTAAATGTCAGTCTGTGTCTCCTTAACACTCAATAAAGGGCTGAGATTGGGTCCTCTGCTTCGCCAGTCGATTGGCCATCTAATGAGGAGAGGCCTTACCATAACTCTACAAGATTCACTCCTGTTTGTGTTTCACCAGAGTGCCCTGGCACAGTAATAATTCCAAGTGGATAAATGTTTTCCCGATAACACGCCGAAATAACCTGTCAGCCTGAAGTTGATGTAGAAAAGAAGAATCACACAATTAGCGATCAGTGAGAATTCATCCTGGTAGCCAGAGACATACGGCAGGAGAGGTTTAGTCCTTTTCTCTTTCTGGTGAGATCAAGTCTTCCTTGCTCAGATGTGCACCTTCTTCAGCATTTCCTCAACCTGTACGTCATCAGTCACCGACTTTGCCTTTGCAGCATTCCTCTGTATTTTTTACCTAAATGCCCTCTAACGCCAGCATTTAACTTGCTAATGTAATTGAAGCCACTCTGAAAGAAGGCGTTATGGATGATCCTCTTGCAATGAGACAATGCTCCCTAATCTCTGTTTATCTAAAGGCTACTTCCCACCTTGACAAAGAGAGTTGGTCTGAAAAATCCATTTAGATTCGTTGAAAAGATAATGATAAAGAAGGTTTTAAGTGAAAGGCATCAGTTATTTCAAATTATGTCACTGGTTCAATCTACAAGTACTTAAAACTTCATTGATTATACAAAAGCAGATAAAACTGCCTTTCATAGCAGTTTATTTTACATTTTGGTTTCATTTATTAATGGCACTTTCTCAGTAATAATTTTCAAATAAAGGGCTTCTTTAAGTATCCTAAAAAGACAGAAATTACACGTTGTCAGACCATTATGCCTTTTCACACCTTATAATGTTACAAGGCACTCTAAAGTTGATTGATAGCAACCAATTTCATCATAAAGAGGTAGGACTGCTGTAGCTATTGTAATTAACCTTTAAGTGTGATGGACTTTAGCGTATATTGCCCATTTCTATTACTGACCCACATATATCACACTAGAATATGCACCAAATATGCCGTTGCTTGCATTCAAGGCTCCCCCCAGGAGCCTCGGTGTACACTTTGAGTCCGATGACATCATTTCCCCATGGGAGTGTGAGTTATCTTGTTTTCGCCAGATCTCTCGTACGTATTTTCTCTGCTGTTCTTACACAAATGTATCATTTAAACCATTAGCAGTACCTAGCTCTTTCATTATAATGAACTATATCATCCCTTCCCCAGAGGCCCCCGCAAGCCACTGGACTGTGAGAATACATTTCACTCGGAAGGAATATTGAAGGCGGCAACATGCCTAGGTAAAGTATTACTTAATTTATACCACTAATGTATAGCATTGATTCTCTGTTGGGAAAATAAAGGACAACATATTTCCAGAGCCCATATCATTAAGGTTTAATAATTTAGACCCAGTTAGCGTGATAATAAATATACTAGGAGAATTTAAGAGAGGGTTTTGGTGATGAATGCAAAACGTTGCACTTACATAGAAGAGTAATATGAATGGGATGTAGAAATTAATTGGAGTTGGAGCAATGGTGTGGCCTGCGGTGTTTCACAGGAGAGATTAAAAAAAACCTGCCTATTATTCCAGGAGCCCTACCAGAATACTAACTATCCTCGGCATGCTGAATTTACTTCTCCATATCTACATAAATAACAAATGGCTGACGTTAAAAAATGAGTTTTTCTTTCCTCTATTTTCCACCCTGAAATGAAAAGACAGTGATCGTATGCATTAAGGTTTCTTTCAAAGTGCTTCATTTTTATTGCTCTATGAATGCCTGGCTCTATACATTACCCATCAGCATTCTAGTAGATCATTGGCAGGGCGATAATTGGATAATGGTCACTTTTACAAATCCAGCGGCTACAATTCATCAGCTTCATGTAGCACTATGATAGCTCTCCAAACTATTTTTATATTGGACAATATTGTGAAATATGATGCATTTAGACAATGCTTTACTTTTGTCTGTTGGAAGTGTAAAAAACCCTATTTCAGTCCAAACTATACATTTTGGGTCAAACAAAACAATGTTGACTTTATCAGGTGTAGAAAGCCGTGTCCATGCTCAGGTATTTGTTTACCCACTACTCACAAGAAAAGTTCTCCCGACAAGGCTGAAGCATGAGAGACATTATATCTTTGATATTGTTTCAGTCAAAGACTTTGCTCTTCAGTGGAGAGCTTGCAGGTGTTTTAAGAGCTTTCCCAGACCTAGTTTTTACACCCCACCAAAGGATTAATAGTGTGCTGTCCTTGACAAATGAAAATCAAAGGTATCAAAAAAGCTCCAAGGTTCTATAGCCGGCGAGTCTGATACCAAGCCCAGTTTACTCTTTATGATGTCATTTTCTTTTTATGGCAGAGGCTAGGGTTGAAGGCAGGTACGGGATCCAGGTTTGGGGGGGGGGGGGGGGGTAATCTCCCGTGCAGCGCAGTGCATAAATCTTCTCCATTAATGTCTTGAATCACACTTCTATTGACAAGAGACAGTCTACAGTCTCTTTTTCGGAAAGTGATAACTGTGCAGGGCAGTCCTACTAAGTATTTATGGATGTCATTTCTTGGTCTAGGGCCCGGCTCTATAATAGCTTTTAGCGTCATGTAACACTCCTACATTTGAGTGAATGCACAAATGTGTCCGAGAGCCTGCTGAGTAAGTTTACGCTAGCCGTTAATCATTGTCTACGCCAGCTGGCTGTAGCCGCGGGGCAGGTGGGCCTGTCAGGATGGCAGCTTCAATCATGCAACATTGAAACCAAAGCCCCCCCAGTAACGACCATGCCCCTGGTGTCTCTGAACTCCCACGTCAACTGGTGCTTACCAAGTGCTATTTTGACTTATACTTTAAATTACAGGCCTGTCTGTTGAACTTTCCAAGAGCAGTAATTAAATCCCAATAAACAGACCCATAAAACTGAAAAGCAAGGCGAGATGTTTTCATTTTCGTAACTGTGAAATATTTGTTGGATCAAGTCACTAGCTTGTGGAACTGGATATCTTTGCCCTATAACTTCCGGTAATTTTTTTATTATTTAAGTCACAATAACATTTCACTCCATAGATTCTCCAAGAACGATGCAGTTTACTGACTTTAGTTATGCTCAATTTCCGAGTTTCCGACTCAAAGGTCATCAGCATTGTCAGTCAATTATCAATTAATGAATAATCATAAAAAATACACGGGTTTAATAATAAAAATATTAATAAAATGATGAAGCGGTTTATTATTTATTATCAACAGCTCTTCCATGTCAGATACATACTAGAGAGGATAGATAGATAGAAGATGTGAAGTTCCCTTAGCAGTTTTAAATGGGGGGGGGGGATTTGTCCGATTTTCATTTCTACTTTCTTGAATAATGACTGGGCAAAAACCTATATGATGATCTCCCCTTTAGATCTACCACACATTCAAGCCTGATCTGGATTCAACTCACATTCTAAATCTGAAATGAAGCAGTTTTTAATTTCATAGTGAGATGGTGAAGAAAACTACTATTGGTGAAATATGTTTTTTTCTTCAATAACAATAACAACAGTAACAATGATACCAATGTGATTCCAAATTCTGGGGGTAGGTTTTCAAAGTCAACAAGGAGTTCCATTATGAGGGTGGGACTAACATGGACTAGTGTCCTTTGTCATAATGACTGCCTTCTTTGTTATGAAATCATTTTAAACACCATGTCTCAAAATTAAATCACCAACATCTCACACATCTAAAAAATCTTGTTCCCAAACCTCCCTGACTTTCAACCAGCACACTGATGGACAGAAGGTCAAGAGCGTTTAGCATTTTCAACAGTAAGTTAACACTGTACAGTAGGAGATCACTGTGCCGCCTGTTGCCCCATCCATCCCCCTGAAGTGGCTCTGACAGGCAAGCATCTGTGGCCCCAGGAGTTGACAAGTTTTCTGTGAACCAAACAGGAATGTTGGGACCCCAAAATTAGCACTATGGGTCATGAAAATGATGTTCTGTGAGCTTGAGGGCAGTTGAGGACCATTGTGCATTACAGCATAGTTAAAATGGTCAAGACCAGGTCAGTGATTTACATTTGTTACTTATAATTTATCTCAATCAGGGGGTTTGATGCATATCAGAGTTGCTCTTATGTTTTCTTGTTAACAGTGAATAACTCATTGCTACGTTGCATTGTAGATGTTAATTAAAGTCTTCTCTAAAGATCAAATGAGGTCCTTGAAGATGTTTTTCTACTAACACATTAGTAGTAGAAACTGTGAAGAATAGTACCATGAGCATGTTGTTTCAATTATCATGTCATTTTCAATATGAAAGCAAATTAGTGTTTCAAAAAATGGCAGACTTTACCTCATCATTTCTATGCCATCAACACATTGCACCCTCTTATGCAGCTACATATGCATGCATGCATACCTAAACTTGTAAAACACATAAAAACTCACACCTTTACTGTGTTGCAAAAAATCACAAGACAAGCAATTAAAGTCAGCAATGAACTAGCAGCTAAACTGTCATGGTGACGCGTTGGTGGAGTTTATAAACGGCTTGAAAACAAACCAGCCTGGCCTTTCTTGAGTTTCACACGGCCATCAAACTGTCAAGTGCAGGAACAGCCATCTACTCCTGTCTCTTCATCTCTTGCTGTGCCAGTAAATACTCTAAAGGAGCAAAGAGTTCTTTACTGCAATCTTTTGCTGACAGCAATCACAGCCCTCCTCTTTCACATGGATACAAGTTATAGCTTATCCTGTAAATCTTTAAGAGACATATTAATTAAACAGAAAGGGATGATGTGACACTTGCTTTCAGTGCTGATAATATACACCTCTCCTTGAATGAGAACAAACTGAGGACCCCTTGTGGAGTCAGACCAGAGAAACGAGCTTGTTAGTGGACTAGACTAGACTAGACTTGATCCATTGCTTGGTTGATCACAGCCTGAAAAACGACATGTAGCAGCTGCCCTGGGACCCCACCTCAGGGAATAGACGGAGCGGCTGGGTGCATTGTGTGCCAGGTTCAATGCAGTGACCTCGGAGTACTTACTCTTTGAATCACTCACAGTCCAGTTCTTTGGATGTGGAATGCCACAGCTTTGGTGGGGAAGGAGCTTGTGCAGGAGGCAGAACTGTACCAGCTGGTCTCGGCGCTAAGCATAGCTGATTCTGGAGGTCATGCTGACAAACCCCCAGCCATGAAATTATGTTGGAATTGTCTGCTGACATAAAGAGTTACTTTTGTGCCAGTGCGTGGTTTTGGTGCCATTATCATACTTGTAGCTACAACCTATTGGATATAAACTCAACACAAAGTCCATCAGTATTATGACCTGTAGCTGGCACTGGTGCAGATTTCAACCAATTGCCAAGCAGCTGTGATAAGAGTTGCCACCGTCTACAGTGAGATGATGGTTCTCCATGAGAAAATAATTGGGTCCAAAGTTAAGAAGTAAATAGCCACCATTTGATGTCATCCTTGTGCAATTCCAGTCTGCCATGGTGTGGGGAAGCTGAGAAGGTAGATTACTGTAATGCTGATGTTGATCCCTACTGGACTTCTGGGTGCTGGTAGCCCACACGGGGGCCTCTTATCAATGTTCATATATTGGTGGGCCATTGGTGGGATTGCATCAGGGATCAGCTCTGAGCCCCTTTTTGGTTGCCATGGTGATGGATAGACCAACAGATGAGGTGAGATAGGAAGCTCCTTGAAATATAATGTTTGCAGATTACATTGTGAGAGTTGATTCGCTGTGTGGACCCCTCAAGGGACAAGCCGAAAGTACAGTAGTAGTAGTAGTAGTAGTAGTAGTATGTCCTTAAAAGTAGTAGCAGGTGGCATGAGGTGGCAAGCTGTTTTGGTGTTGTTTCAGCAGTGAAATATGTGATGTTCCGTACTGTTTAGGTGAAGATAGAGTTGAGCCAAAAAGCAAGCCTCACAATCTTCTAGTCCAGGGGTGTAGAACCTGTGCCATGGAGGGCCGAGACACTCCAGGTTTTCTTTCCAACCATCTCTCCAGCAGCTGATCTCACTAATGAGTTCCTTCTCTCAAATTGAAGGATGTGTTGATAATTAAAATAACTTGCTTGAGTGACCAACTGGAAGGAAAACCTGCAGCCTCTCTGCCCTCCATGGCACAGGTTCGACACCCCTGTTCTAGTCAGTCTATTATTCAACTCTGGGTAGTGAGTGAAAGAATAAGAATAGGGATTAAAGGAACAAAAATTGGTTTCCTTAGAAGGGTGGCTGGACTGATTGGAGGTGAAGACCCTGGACATCTGGAGGCTATGGAAAGTAGAGCTGGAGTTCCTTTGGCATCACAAGAAGCCAGCTGAAGTGGATTGGATATCTGGTTAGCATGCCTTCTGGGCACTCCTGTATGGAGGTTTTCCAGTTTGACGGAGGCCCCTTGGATGACCTAGAACTCACTGGAGGTTTTACATATTTCAACTGGCTGGGGAACGACTCAGCGTCTGGGAGGTATCGGAAAACCTTTCTGCTTAAAAAGATGTGTAGAATATCCTGCTTACCCTTCTGCCATCGTGATGTGATCATGGATGAACCAGAGCTTGTGCCTTCAACATGAATTCCCAGTAGCTCATAGCAGTGATAACTAACCCTGGTCTTGATCTTGAGCCAAGTTTTTCTGTGAAAGTTACACTGAAATTTGTGTTAATGAAAGTTGAGAGTACCTCAAGAAATCAGTCATAAAGCGAGGAACTGTAGCTTATATTGACAGCATACACATTGCACATATTCTCACATCACTCACTGTTCTGTTTCCAGTCTCCTGTTTAGACCGTTCCTGCGGGCAAGATTTACACAAACACCAGTGACAGCACGTCCTTCTCGGCCTTTAAGACCGACATAAATGGTGCTGTGCTGAAGCCAGCTGGGTCATAATGGTTGGCAAGGGAATGTATAAATGATTGCTCTCTTATAAAAAATGTCATTCAAGCTCTACCTTTGCTTTTCAGGCTTGTCCTCTTAAACGGCTTAGTAAATCAAATCATGTGTTTCACCCTAGGGCGTGTTTCAAATCTAAATCCCCAGCAATTGCCACATCAACTCATCAATCAACCGTCTTGCTATATATTTGAATGGCTTGCTTCATTAAACAGGCCTTCTCCTCTTTCCATCTCTTTTGTTCTGTATTCATTGATCCATCTGCTCAACTGTAACCTCTAATCAAATAGCTGCAACATCCTATTGTCCAGTTCATCACAACATCACATCAAAGTTAAAACAGATACCGAAGTCAATGCAGTGGCCATAGTGTCGGGTGCAGAGGACTGAGCAGTGGGGCTGATGAGGAGATGAGCAGCAGGTGTCCAGAGCAGCACAGGTGATGTGCATGAGCTGAGGACGGGCGTGGCAGGCAGTGTAGCGAGAGGAGAGCAGAGTTTTCTATTATTCTCTGTTGCTCCAGTGGTACCTTTGCATTTCTCTATAACTGGAGTCCAAATAACTCTCTAGAGTTGTAAAACATATGTGCAATACGTTATTGTCAGCCATTAGCGGTGTTCAGTGTGTGCCTTCATTTAAATGATTGATGACATTTTCAGGCTCTGACATATCGACCAACAATTTTCATGAAAGATGGCAGAATATTATACTTATCATTTTTCCACATAAAATGTTCCCCTAAATATCTCTGTACCTATTGGCAGCATTATATGTGTAAAACTGTGTGTGTTGATAAAGTCATGAAGATAAATGGCTGACAACATAACGCTTTGAAACAAAGGCCCCAGTGATTCTATGACTGACTGCCAGCTGCTTCCATTTTACTGCTGAGTTGACATTAAGACAAACACAATCACAAGCTTAAGTATATCTCTGTTCTTTTACCATTTTATTAAATGATGTTGTCCGGCAAAGAATGAAAATAGAAAATGTCACTATATAGGTTTCATACACAAGCAGCTAAATAAAATTATAATACCACATCTTTAATAGCACCAGAACTAATTTGGATATACAGTATACAAATTTAAAATGCTGATTAACTTTAAATGTTGTAAGAACATTGCAAAGCCTCTATTTCAATTTTTAAATCTTGCATAAATTGGGATTTTCCAATATTAAAACCGTCTTAAATTAAATGCAAAGCAAGATGTTAAGTTAAACATTTAAAAAACACATTAATTAATTATCATATTTGATGTCCCACTAAGATCTTGTTGTGTGCTTAAAGCATAGAATCATTGAGATCAACTGTTTTAATTGAGCCAACAATGATCTTTTCCTTGGGAAATGAGGGTTCATTTAAAATTCAGTTAGCAATGATGACACCCAGTGGAATCATTTACCTAAATACGATTTAATGATAAATGAACTCAAATGTGTTTTTGTCCTCTGCTCCATGTGTAAATCCTCCCGGCATCACTGTTGAAGTACTCGTGTGAGGAGAAACAGATTCCCTCGCTGGCCTGTGAACATCTGCCGGGACGATAGCCAGCTAATAGATCAGCCTGGAAGGAAAAAGAGAGAGAGAGAGTAGAGGAGGTGCAGGTGTTCCTGACTGGAGCCAGAAGACATCAAACCCAGAACACCAGGCCAAATCCAGCAGAGCCCAAGCTGAATGACTCACAGCCTCTCACAGATAATAAAACAGGCATAAAGTTTGCTTAAGGTGCAGGTGGGGGCATTTTGCACAATACTCAAGAGAAACCAGGCGCTGGCCCAGTACAATGAGAAATGTAATTGGACGCATATGGGAGAAGGTAAATGAAAGAATTTTGAAAATATCTCAGTGGAATACCTCATGGGGACAAGACAGAAAAGGAAATTAAAAATTATTTGAAGCAGATGGCCTGTTCTTCAAGTTTTTCAGGGAAATTTATTAGTGCCATGAAAGAAATGTGTCTGTTTATTTTGTGCTGCCATGAAATGAATGGCCTGCTGAGTTGTGCTTGTGTTAGTTTATGACTGCCTGGCCATTATTCATGATTTAGAGCGCATTTGTTATCGATTCATGATTTAGTGTGATTTATTGGTGCTAGTCAAGTTTCATTTGAAGCGCCACCAGTTTTATTTCAACAGCAGGCCTGGAGTTTACAAAAAGTACAAAAGTTGGCTGGTTTGCAGATGCAGTTTCATTTGATCCTTATTACGCAACAGCCTTGGCTGGATTAAAATTCTGCCTCACTGTTATTACTTTGTTCCTGTTGTTTCCTTCTTGCCAACAAAAAAATAAATGAAATGCTCTATAATACATAATATCAGTCAAGAAACACTTTGCAATAGAAATGTTGAAGTTCAGAATGCATAGGTAGGAACACAAAATAAAGCATTGATCAGGAATAGCAGTCATATATTATGCATCAAGCCCCAGAGCTTTTTTGTTCCTGCAGCAAGAATCATTAAATCTATTGTCTCCAGGTGTCTGGGAACATAAATGCAAATAATAATAATTATCAAAAGTGTGGTTAAGATTTAGAACACATCTCAAGTCTCCCGTTATGAACTGGTTGACTTAAAATGTTATAGCCATGTAGCTTCGGCTGTTTCTTTTGTTAAATTAGGCCTGCTATTAACTTTCATTTTCTCTAACATGGCTGTTAAGAAGGTGTTTTATGGTTTTCACTGTTTATGCTTTGTTCATTCTGAAGACTAATAAGAATTGTATGCAGCTGATATCTTGTGTTTATCTGTAAGACTGTCAGTTAAAAAACTGACAGAAAAATACACATTATGACACTATATACCTAATTTAATACCAGGGTAATGATGCTTTTATATTTACATGATGATCATTTGCCTAAATAAAAAAAAAGGTTTAATTCTACACCCAGGTGAAAGAAGTTAAGAAATATGGAGGGTGAGAAGTGTCCATCATTCCACTCTGATTTGGGTCATTTGGGTACTCATAGCTGTGGAAGTGAACAATTTGAGACATAGCTAATATATAAACAGCTAATATATAAACACACCTCTGTTTGTAGGTTTGGAAGCAGGATGACATAAAAAAATTACTCATAACAAATAACATCTTGCAGCAAAAAAAAAAAGTTTCACAGAGCAGGAAACTGCTGGTTTGCTCTTGTTCATTTGCATATGTAGGGCCAGAAAAGGGTTTAGAAAAACTCTAACACATACTAGAGTAGCCTACTGTTCTCTGAGGAGAGCGGTGCTCCTTGAGTGAACTTCTAGTTTGAATTTATGCGCCCATTGTAAGTTATTACTACTGTGACATGCCCAAAGGACTGCCAGAAAGGACGTCTGGCCAAGCATATCTCTTTTTTTCCAACCTGCTAAACAAGAATGAGCTAGTTCTATGAGGTGCTTTCAATGTAAAGCCAAATCAAAGAACAGGCGGAACCCACTCAGACATTCTGTTACAAGCCTTTTTGTTGCGCTACTCTTTACTGCAACGTTAAAAGCATACTCTGAGGTAAAGACTATGGCATTTACAGCCAAAAGCTATGCACGCCAGAGGTTCAACTGCACTCCACAGACACTGAGAGACCAAAGAGAGACACTGTTTTGGACCAAAACAAGACAACGAGAGAATAATCTGAATCCTTCGCCTCCTCTTCATATATGGCCTTCAGAGCCTTGTTATGGGATATGATATATGTTAGGAGAATTGTGAGAACCAAAACAGTTCTCACCTTGAGGTAAACCAGAAGGAGATCTCTGAGGCCTGCTCCCATCCTGTTGTGCTCAGTGAACAGTTGTATCCAGGGCAGGGAGGAATTCAAACCAACCAACAGTGGAGTTCACCCATTGTCAGTAGAAATAAAAAACAATCTCATCCAATGATTTCTGACAAAGCAGTGTGCTGTGGGATTTGATGTCTGTGGGCGTAGATGAGGAGACGAAGTCGGAATTGATAGAACAAATAAAAGCAGATACTTGAAACAAAAATCAAAGAAGGAAAAAAAAAGTCATAAACGTGTTTGCGTAGTTGAAGTAAAGCTTTGTTCTGTTGCAACACAACAAACTCATCTAAAGATCTAAATGCCACGCAGCCTAAAATAGTAGGAACAATTCATGTTTGGCTTAACTTGAATTTTTATCACAATCAAATCGACTGAGGCAAATTGTGAGATTTTCCGCAACCCGTTGTGTGAATGTCTCTCGTGCCGACGTTCCCTCGCATCACCGGACTGCGCCTGTTTCATCTTGACAGAAACCGAGTTGCACCTTTCAAGTCTCAAATCGGACCAACTGACGGAAACAAACAGAACCCCTCCTGACAGCTCAAAAGCCTTTCTGTGTCTGTCTGAGGTTAGCGCCGCTCCACCGTGGGCTGACGCATGGGAGAGGAAACAATTGCTTCATTAGCAAGAGGTGAAATTGTTTCAAAAGACCTTGTTCCCTGCACTGAGAGGAACTTAATAGGATCCAGATTGCTACTTCAAGTGAAGTCAATTAAGTTCATGGCTGACAAAATCATTTGACGATAGAGGTGCTTTTCTGTATTTTACAGGTTCTTTGGCATCCCTGATTTAAAGACCAGTCATTGTTATGTGCGGATTGACCTCCCATCAGGACAAAGAACTGCAGAAGTGCCAAATAAGCCACGTACTAGATATTCACACTGACATTAAAAAGGAATCTAACAATGTTACATTAAGTAATCTACTATGACAGAGGTTCAAATGTGGAGCTGCCATAGTTGACGAAAAAAACAGTTCATGCATGGGCTCAGGTACCGTGAACACTTCTAAATATGAAACTGCACAAACAACACAAACAAATGAATGAATTGTTGTCTAAGAATCTTAGGAAAAACCTTGCATGATTATTGTTTTGAGTCAACAACAAACACAACCAATACTTTATGTTATTTACATGGTGAATAAAATAAGGCTAATGCTGTGCATTCATGTATTTTAATATTGAATGGAATATTCTAGAAGACATTCAACATTGTTTAAATGCCTTTACATACACATACATCTGATTTTGAAGCAGTTACATACAGTTGATGCAGTTTTGAAGTTATTTGTCTGTGTTAATTCATATCATATACATGTACGCAATAAAACTATTACACTGGCCTCTAGCCCCCCTCCTCTGCCAACCTTTCTCTTTGGATTTAAATATTAACTGAAACAACCAATTTTAATCTTTTTTTTATTTTTATCTGTGGATTTGTTGAAAAATTCCATCCCTGTAATAACTGTAGAGCTGAATTATTCGTTTCAAACCAAATTAAATGAAACGCGTCCATGCAGTAATAATTGATAATATATGAGGTTGATCATTTAGAAGATAAGTCTATAATTAATGGCGGTGCTCTGATGGGTGGAGTCTGAACGATAATAGTAGGCTGCCTGAGCCAAAAATGCCAGCACTGATTTTTATTTTTGTCTCAGTCCGGCCCTGACAGGAACTCTTAAAAGTGATGCTTCTGGAAAAACTATTCATACCCAGTAAGGTCAACGTCTCTCCCTCTGTCTCCCCTCAAACACTTGGCACAGAGAGTGATCCTGTTATTTACCAGCTTTTGTTCTCATCTCCACTGTGCCCACAGATGGATTTGGATTTCTAAGAAGTTCAACATGTGGCAGATAAACGGGGAGATGGTAGAGACGCCGTTAGGTGAGAGGGAAAAGAAAGCAGAGCGGAGAAGACGCCGGTTATAACTGAGAGCGCAATGCAGTCGCGGCTGGAATCTGTCATTCAGCTTATTGCATGTTGATGACTCAGGGTAGTTTCAGCTGTAAGCAGCTCTTGATTTATGGACGGTCGGTGAACTCCTGCGGGCAGCGAGCTAGAGAGGAGAGGGAGATCACAGCCCCGCAAACGCAACGGGGGCCTCTTTTTTTTTTCAACAGAGTAAAGAGAGAGAGAGAAAGATGGAGCGAGAGAGGCAGGGTCTGCATTACCCCCCCCCCCCCCCCCCCCCCCCCCACACACACCCACACACACCCACACACACACACACACACAATACCAGACTGCTTTGCACGGCAATTAGCTGAGTCCTCATTTAGTTTGCCCCGTCTCAAAGGGTAATGAAAGTCATACATCATCTTCAGGGTCTGCTAATTATCCAGCTCAGTTGCAGGTAAGCTTTGTAACCATGAGAAGGCCCTGTCACCTCCATATTTATTGCTCTTCCAATAAGCGGGTAAAAAATACTCTCTTGAAAGGTTGCCTGTACCAGGCGTCTCACATCCTTGACATACCTTTTTGCAAATGTGCTAGTCAAAGGGGAAATGTCTTCATTCCACATAAATCATCTCTTCTGGTGTGGCAACAAAATGGTCGGCCGGAGACTGTGCTGGAAACTGGAGAATGTAAACATTTTGGGGGGTCAGCTCGTCCGTGTTGATTTACATGCAAATGGTTAATGGAGGAAACACAAGTGAAATGCTGAACTCGGAATATGGCTGGGTGGCTTTGCCTGTTCCTGCCCTTTCAGTATCAATTTGTTTGGGTTGTACTCCTCAGTTGTAAAATGCATTACGGTTTCTTTGTCACGACAAACATATTTATTTGAACGACAAAAAACCACATATTTGTAGGCAATCAAAACTGATGATGATGATGATGGCTATATTTATTAGATAGAATGTTAGAGTACAAGTACAGTCAAACAGTAGCATGTATTACAGTACAAGTACAGTCAAACATCCTGTCTAAGAGGAGCATTTCAAAAAAGCCCTTGCGGTCTTGTTTCCGTTGAAAGTCCAATAAACCAATACCAATAAAACTAAAAATAAATTACTCCACAGATGCAAAATAACAATAAATTAAAAAAGACACATAATATGTACAACGTAGGCGGACAGAAAAATGGGGGGGTGATTGATCCGGAGAGAGTCGTGATCACTATCTCCGTTTCTGCCCCCCCTGAAAGGTGAAGATAGTGATAAAAGACAGAACTAATAGCGATAAATGCGAGACAATACTTTGAATCTATTCAAGCGCAAGAACTCAGGCGTATAAACTCCACTGCCGTTTGTGTAATTTACTTTTTCAATTGTGTTCAAAAAAAAGAAATAGGCAAATAAGTGAAATATTCTCGCTTTGTGTTCGGCTCCAAACCTCTTTGCCGACTCAAAATTTAGGCTGCCAAATTGTTACCTGTGAAAGCAAGAAACCTTCAAGGACACCTGCCTTTCATAACCCTACCAGTTGAAGGCGGGAGGAGCATATACGCCAACCCAAGCTAATACCACACACTAAATCCAATGTGTCCTGGGGGGTGTCGGGATGTTTGGACCTACCTACATCTACTGCCACACACATTCACAGATCAGGAATCTGCACCAAGCCGTCCCTCTCTGGCCTGAGCCTGGCAGCTAGTGCAGTCTGGGTATTGGAGTCTGGAGAGCACAGGGGGTGAGAGCTGCAGGCAGAGAGGAGACTAATTGTCAAGGTTATGCCTCGGAAGATGATTGATGCCAGGCTGGGCTTTCCTGTCAGCCTGTCAGGAGGCAGGAATGTTTAATGTTCTCATTATTGGTTACGCTGTTGTGTATATTTCTCTGTCAACGCCGCCGAGCCATCTGAACTGCCAAAGCACTTCAAAGGCCTGCAGGTCATTTATCTTCCCCCTGACGCTCCCAATGCTCAGCCTCAGCTGAGTGCTAGTGATTTGTTATGACTTGAGAGCTGGCTGACAGACAGGTCCTCTGTAAGGAGGGAGAAAAAGGGGATCCTTTTTGTCACACTGTGAAAACATCAATGTTCCTGTAATGGGCTACAACTGTCAGCGGCGGCTAGCACCTGACAGTTGTGTGGCCTCACTAATTTGCAGTCCCGGTGACTTGCACTCTTCCCGATTTAGATTTGGTTGTAGTGTCACATACAAACAGGCCGCCATCTGTTGTTCCTGTTGCCACGGGGAGGGTGGAGGAGAAGAGGGAAGGCTATGCTAATTGAAGATGCCTCGTCATCTCATATTCATCATCAAGCCCCATGTATCTTCTCTTTTGAAGTCGTGGGGGGGGGGGGGGGCGAGAGATAAAGAAAAATAACTCTGTCTCGCACAATGACAGGGAGGAAGATACGGCAGAGGGAACGCTGTCCAGAACATAGGTGAAAATAGAGCGGGAGGGAGGACGAGGATAAGAGATGCACGAAGAGCGTGGGGAGGAAGGAGGTCTTCCAGAGGGAGTGAGAGGAGACTGGAGGGGAAGCAAAGGAAGTGATGAGGAAAGAGGAGGGGCATGGCTGCAGAGAGTGGGAGGGAAGAGAGGAAAATCAGATCTTTGTTTCTTTTCCCAGACCATGACATGATTAATCGTTTTCTTCTGATCTAATTTTGGAACATGAAAAACAGTACATTTGTCTTCAAGAAAGATGATGTGCCTCGTAGCGCAGATGGAAATTTCAAGCCCTGAAAAAGATTAAAGTGAAATTCCACTCCTTAGACCTAATGATGAGTTGTAGATTATACTGTCGTCTTAACCAGATGGTGGGTTTGATTCCCTGGACCCTTCCTCATATTAATGAATGCAACACTGTTATATTTGACTTTGCTAAGTGAAATGTCTATCAAGCCTAATGGACTGCCAGCCAAACGAACACATGCGCTGCCTCTTTCATGCCGTAGACTGGCGCTCCATGTAGAACATTGCGCTTCCAATTCCATTTCTCACAGAGGTGTTGCCCGCCATGCCTGCTAAATATTTTCACACGCAGGGGAAGAACAAGAACAAACTTGTGTCCAGTGCTAATTTCCTCCCATAGGTTAGAGCCATAACTCTAGACTTCCAAGTGTCACCTGGGGCGAGCAGGAATGGGAACTCAATAGTAATAAGATTAAGCTTCCAGTCTACATGGCTGCGTGCGCGGCAGTCTGTTAACCAACCTAATTATGAGAGGGGTGATAAAAGGAGAGGAGTGGGTGGCTGGGCATTTTATTTCAGGGCACATGCAGTCGACTAATAGCACTGTCCCTTTCCTAAAAAAACAAAAAAATTCTCACATAAACACATTTATTTATTTATTTAAAAAGGATCCCCATTAGTTGACACCGTGGTATCAGCTAGTCTTCCTGGGGTCTGGGGTCCTGGGGTCCACATGGTTCTGTATTTAATTTAAAGAATAACCAATTTCTCACTTTCTGTTGAGTTTGTATTTATAGGAAAGATTTGTACATGAGATCTTATTAGGACTTTAAAACCACATCAGAGCAGGATGAACTGTTTTATTGTGCGACTCTAAAGCTAATTTCAGTACCTGCAGAACACTTTAAAGTTTACAGCAAACATCACCTTTACTATTTTTACCTGCTATTCTTTAGCTGCAGGTCAAAGAGAGAGAGAGAGATCTTTGGATCCGATTGGTTTTTACTGATGGTAGCACACTTGGGGGGCCTTTTCCTGCCTTTGCTATCTCTGCTTGCATTTGATCTCATAGGGGGTAAGTGTGTTGTTGTGCTGGCCATTTTTTTTTATGGCCCAGCTGTAGCTCTGCTGCTTGTTTCTGGAGCACAAGTGTAAATCTGGTAGCTGACCACCTCCTGTCTCAGGCTGCCGCTCTCCTTGTTTGCTAATATGGAAAATTCAAATGTTTGGAGGAAAATCCATGAACTGTGGAAGACCTTGGGGAGCAACGGGAAGGAGCTAGCACAAAACTTTATTCATGACTATATGCCAGGCGCAGACTCAAAACAACAGCCCTCCGAAACTTGGACGCTGCCACAAACCGCGAACATGAACGCAGGGAGACAGAGAGAGCACAATGCCAATATGTCACACGCTAAATAGTTTTAAATTAGAGCCTGTATACGCCTGTTGGAGACGACATTCATCATACTCAATGTTGGTCTGTTTCTTGCAACCCTGGCAGTAAGAGCTTCCACATGCCAGCGTTGGCGCTGGGGAGAAACAGAATCGGGTTATCAGCAGAAGTTTACTTGTCTTTAATCAGCCTGTAGCTAATTACACGGCTTCCACACAGCGTGGCCACAAGTCATTAATCATACAGGGCGTCTGGGAGCTCTCAGCTTTGTCCTGGACCACTGCAGTAGACAAGAGCTCCCTTTTGCATGATGGAGGTCTCTCTTTTCTGACTCCCTCAGAGCAGTTATGCCTCTAGTGGCAATGGCGTCACCTATTAAGGGCGAACATTTGAATTCTCATCGTAGATGCCTGAACAAAAGCCATCTGTTGTACTCGCTGCTTCTCTGTGGCCTTCCAACATGCTTTATTCTTTCCTTTTTTTGGTTCAACTTCAGCATTACTTAAATTACATCCACAGCCAAAATGCAAGTGCGTGCTCCAGCATATGCTGCGTTGATCTGTGCCTCTTGGCCTGCATTGTCACTCAACAAATCAGCACTAGGGGATGATGTCAGTGTTTTAGTGGCAAACTCACCCACTAGTTAGTTTGACTGATGTTAGGCTCAATCGAAAGTTGCCATGGAGAAAAGAATGCTGGTAATATTTTTGCAGTGAAAGTGGAGGTGAGAAATCAAATCGTCATTTAGCCGGACCAGGTGATACATCATTCTGTCTACGCTGCGATGCCTTCACTCACCAGCCGCTAAATGGGACCTGGGCTGTTTTCAAAGTACAACAGAGAGGTGCTGAGGTCTCCACGAACATCCATCCGTGCTGCTTTTTAATCTGCCATCCACATAGCTAAAAGGTTCATCTATGTTGCTCCGAGAAAGAATATGCTCTTGAAATATTTCCCACAATTGCATGCAACCAGTCAATGCCATGTGCAAAATAACAGGAGCGAAAAGAGAGGGAAATTGAGATGAAGGACAAGAGAGAGGATGACGTCTTCCATCACTCTGATCAATCGGACAGCTCCATTCGCTCTCCTCTATCACTCTCTGACAAGGGACATTCTCTGAGTTCAGTTCCATTCATGTGCGACTAAAACTCAATGCACAAATACACACAAGAATGCATCATTCAAAAGTCAAATGAGAAAGCTAATTGTTGCAAGGTGAGTCTTTCAGCTGCTTTTCATGCCACTGCATAGCACAGCAAACTCCCACGTGCTGTCTCAATGTCTCTGTGGGTCAGAACAAAGCAGTCCTTTGTGCACCTTGGAGGTCTGCCTGCTCTCCTAACTCTTTTGAATAGCTCGCACGTGACTCACGCAAAATATGTTGCATTAAATACAAATATTCTTATTGGAGTGTTAAGATTTTTGTCAAGAAGAAAAGGTAGGTTGCAGTTTCCTCAACTATTTGAGCACAAGGTTGTGAAGACAGACGGTGCGTCATGTAAAAGTAAAAGAGGGGCATGGAATGAAAGATTGTTTAAAGTCAGAAGTGCCAAAGCTTTATGCCCATCATTTATCTTGTTACCAATAGATCAAATACGCCTCATGGCAGAGTCATAAAAATGTATGAGCATGTAAATGGCTGAGTGACACATTCATCTTGTTTAAAGTGGCAAATGTAACATGCTTCTCATCCTGGGTGATAAACTCAGGCTTCACTCTTTTATGAAGGATTCATTGTTGATGGTGAAGCGTCCTGAATTTCATTATAGCGGCACGTAGAGCGACTGCGCCAAGGTACTCCTGTTATAAGTGTAAATCACTCAAGCTGTCTTAAACTTGACAGAGCAGAATGCTGATTTTTTTTGGCAACAACCTAAAATCTGACCACAAGTTTTTCCAACTTCCATTTTGTCAAAGCTCACAATGTTTTTCCAAACTGAACGCTCGCTAATTTTCCAAGCATGTCCACCCTTTAAAAAGAAAAAAACACTACAGCATGTGACATTTTCACTTCATCTGTTTTTCGTTGATGCCGTTTCCTGAAAAATAACATCAATCATTCTTATTTCCTCCTGAGCCAAAAAAAGTCCATGTGAGAAGTTGTATTTCAAAAATCTCAGCGGACAAAAAAGAAATGCAATCGCGCCACTAAAATGCAATATTTCTGCTGGACACCCTGAGTGGTGAGTGAATTAAAGGATGGCTTTCTCCCTCACACAGACTCACCTACATGCACATATTCAAAGTGCTCGCATACACACATGGTCCTAGACAGAAACGTACACACATTAGTCGACGGGGCAGTACACTGAGGTAGTTTATGCTTCTTGTCAGGTGGAGGGCGTGATGAAGTAATGATTAATATGGGGGATGTTTGGAAATGTAAATCTGTGCTACAGCATAAATAAACCGGGGGGGGGGGGGGGGGATGATTAAATGGACATTTCACAGTTGATTGAGCATGCAGAAAGTCATCCATTTCTCCTCCTCACTCGGTAAACAGCAATGGCTGCCCCCTTTCCTGTGATGTATATAATGGTCATTGCAGTTTTATATGCACACACAGACCATTGAAGACGAATGAGTGGCTCAATTTATACAACTACTGGGATCTCCTGATTAGGTAATTTATATGGAGGACAGGTTTATAAGTGCTAACTCACCGTCATGTCCCGCAACAATTACTCCTGAGATCCGACTGTAAAAGCAGACAGTAAATTCTGCATTTTTCTTTTGCTGTCATCAGGGCCCATAACCTCAGATCTGATTTTCAATAAATCTTTTCTTTATGAAACAGAGGGCAATTACATCGAGAGAGAGAGAGAGAGAGACTTTCAAAATTGATCCAAGAAGTGCAGAGTGGCGTGTATAGCGTCGAAGACTGCCCTACATTGGATCTAAAAAGCTTCCGGATTTATAGTCTGTGCCCCACATATCTGAGAAACTATGCACTGGACTATCACCTCTTAATGGGTCGGGAACTCCTCTGCTGAAGGTGAAGGTAAAAAAAAAAAAAACATGTCTGGACAGACTAACATAAATTCATGTTGGCGCTGCATGATGGTAAAACCTAAGGAATCAGATCAATACATGCTGTACAGCATGAAAGAATGAGAAACATCTCCAATAGCAGGAGCTACTAAATCCAAGAGTGAGGCCATGTATGATCCTGCCACATTTGCATACCCCAATAAATATACATTACAGCTGTAGGCTAGAATGCACATTACAAAACCAATTGAATCATGAATGTGACAGGCACAGAGTCATCATGAGATATCCAAATAGTTATATTACCATTTTTCAAAGACAACCCTAGCTAGTAAAAAAATATATTAAAAATATATTCCGTGCTATGTTTGATTAATTACATGTTTCATCACATTACATTAAATGTAGATACATTTCACATAGTATTCACCGTAACGTCTGCCATATTACATATTTGAAATTAGAATAATGCTACAGTGATTATCTTTTAAGGAGATAATGATTTAATTATTCAACAAGTTGTAATTTTAAAAAAAGTAGCCAAAAGTAATACAGCACTTCTCAGCTACTCGGTATATATTCCATGAAAATACAAATATAGAAGTTCCATTTAAACTCTTTAAAAAAAGAAAGTCTAACACTGTGGTGCAACAGTCACTGAAAATTGGTTTCGACATCTCTCTCAGTATGTGTTGGTTTGTTCTGGACAGCATCTGGTGAGAAGTGGATGCGTGCTATTAACAAGTTCTCCAGTTGGAGTCCCACCCCAGCATGGCTGCTTGTAAATGGCACTCTCTTATGGAGACAAATCACCCAATGGTTAAGGTTTCAATGAAAGGGGATACAGTTAGAGTATATAAATATAGCCATAGGAAACACCACGAGCCATGCGATACTCAAACGATAGAGTTCTTGTGGCAGAGAGCCAGGTTTTACTCCAAAGAGACTCAACTACCACAACAGCTCAAAGCTGTCGCTATACAGTGTGTATGGGAATTAAATCTGCAGCAGAGCCCAGCTGAAGCTTTCAACAAGCACATTTAGCGGAACAGATGAGGCGGATGAACCATTAAGTAGCGCAAACGAAATGCAGGGATGGCTGTGTCTGCTGTGTGCCGAGGCTGTATCTTTTACATGGATTTTAATGTGCGTTTCAGTCAGAGACGTCTGTAGCAGAACCAGATAATAATCAGGAAAGATTGGACCATAAAGATACGCCTCTAACTACAGAGACGCCCAGTAGAGTGTGTGTACCTCTGCCAAGAAACGGTCTAGACTAGAGCGCCATCAGGCGCGTTGAGGTAAGAGGAGAAACTAATCCAGCCCCTTATCTACAGTGACCTCACCATTCAATGGTTCCATCTTCAGGACAGTCCACATTCTCCCACCAGCTACAAGGGTAGCAGAGTTGATTCAAAAACAAAACAAAACAGATGCCATGTTTAAAAGAAAAATAGTTCATCCACAATTATTGAACACACCTACAAAGATATTCATCTCTGTCCAGACAATCTTCAAATCCAAACTGAAACACAAACACCAGAACATGACCACGAGCTCTGCATCGTATCGCAGATTAAACTAGCAATTACAGCTCCAGAATTTACAAGATAAGCAAGTTTTAAAAAAAACACACTTTGCATCTAACGTGCTTGAAATCCATCTTGTTCATGTTTGCTCACAGCTGTGTCATCGATTCTTTTTCTCTCTCTCTCTCGTCAGGAACAGGGGAACATTGTTCCACTGCCTCAGAGTGAAGGCACGCAGACATTCAACCTGTCGAAACCAAGCTGGGCTGAGTGGAGGTCTGAACGAGAAAATGCTGGCGGCCTCCCTGCAGTTCTGGGCTGTGGAAAGCAGCAGTTCTCAAACATTCTCATGACACAGAATATGCATTAGACCACACATTCTGTTCCTGGAAGGATTTCATCCCTTTGACCCCTTTTTTGTCATAAAATTAACTTTGCTCATTTAAATCCTGGACCTAATTTATTTACATTTGTATATGCAATTGCCTCATGAACATGCAACAGTTTTTTAAGTTGGTCCAGTGTTGCAAAATGGGCTTAACAGCAATATAAACCATGCATGTTTTGCATGCTACTAAAGCCTCCAGTTTCTACAAACGTTATTTTAGTGATCAGGGAACGCCTGCAATTACAGACAAGATATAACCAAAGGTAAACATAAAGCTTTTATTTCTCGGTCTTGCGTCGTATAATAATCAGAGTTTTAACGCTTTAAGTGAACATATTTTAACATGACGCAATTGCTCCAGAGAATTATATTACAACCTATTTCTTAGATGTCAGCTGCATCACTCTCACTCAATACACGACCAATTTAAAAATCTTATTTTTCCAGTTACACACACACACAAAGAAACCTATGAGATAAAGTGCATGTTGAAAAGTCCTAAAGTCGCTCTTCAAACTGAACTGAGTCTGATCATTCTGTAGTGAGTAAAATTTGAGCTAGTAGCTCGTGTGATTTGAACCAGTGTTCAATCATCAAAAGACTAGTGACTCAATTCTTATCACAAAGCATAATCAGCAGGTGCTCAAAGGTAAATACATGCGGGCTTGGCTTTTCCCAATCAACAGGCTAAAATTCGATAACCTTGCAGAGTCATTAAACATTAACAGAGGATATTATTTGATGGAAAAACTCCCCTTGATTGGCGCCATCCATAAAACGCAGTTCAAATGACAAAATAATGAGTAATATTCTTTGACTTTATTTGCAGACCAATCGACAGGCCGCTAACAAAGAACCGAGGCTGTGTCTCTTTGAACTCCAAGCGTGTCGACCGACAAACTCAAACATTTGCCCAAAGAAAGCAGACGCATTCATATTTCATAACGCTGCTCCCATGTGAGCACTGAGGGTAAATCTCACATCAAAATTTAAAACGGATATATTTTTTATACGTCAGATCAGGCGTGGCGCCCTTGGACTGAGGCCTTTTCACGAACGTATGTAAAGCAAACAGTGCGTTCAGCTGTTCCGCGGCTGCTACTGGCTCTGCAGTGTTTCACAACACCCTGTTTGCAGCGATGTACTGAATAGCTTATTAATCAGTGCTGAGAGGCCTCCCATCCATCCATCCAGGCATATGGCTGCCTGCCTGTGGAACATTTTAAAGGCAAGCAGGTCTATACAACAACCATTAAAAGCACGGAGAGCCATATCCCTGTAAATTATTTAGCTGAGAGCAGCTCGTAAATCAGTGTGAGTGTCATATACTGAATATGGCATATGCTGGAGTGAAGAATGCATACAGAGCGACCATTCACACGTTGCTGTGAGCGTGGCATTTACAACCCCGTGTTTCCGCCAGAAGAGTATGCTGTGAAGCAAGATAAATGGGTTAGCGAGGTAAGTTAGGAAGGTGTGTGGAGCTAAAGCCAAGGGGTTTTCAATGTCGAGGAAGTGCTGTTCTTTTAACCTGGTTAAATAACCATAGTCACTTCTGCTGCACAACTCACCGAGCCTGGAGGTCCTGAGCAATGTTTCAGAATAAAGTCCTCTTTAATCAGTGCTGGCATTTAATTTATACTTCATACAACATCTGCAGAGGGAACATATCATGCATGCCGAGACACTTACGGCATCAAATATAGTTGTGTAATTACATGGTAATTAATTTTTAATAATTGTAGTTTGATGCCTCTGTCATAATTTGCAGCCAATTCCATTTTAAACTGCTAGTATTGCAGCTGATAGAAAATTAAAGAGTCTATAAGAATTTATTACATACGATATTCATCAATGAAAACAGTAAAATCTAACATGATTAGTAGTCAGACATCAGACCTAAATGTATTTGAGATGATTTTGCCGCATAACCTTTTAAGACATGACATTGTGCATTTGTGACATTAGAACTCAAGAGAAGACACTGTGAGAGCATTTTGTAGTAAAATAAATATATGAAGGATTTACACAATCAGCATTTTTCTGCCAGCATTCTCATCTTGTTTATTTGCAGCAACAATTGTGTTGCTTTTTTGACTTTTTTTTCTGTTTTGTGCAGAAAAGAGAAATGAAGCATCAAACATTACATTTGGTAATTGGTAAAAGAGTTACAATTAAAATATCAAAATGAATTAAGTACAAAAGTGCTACAAACAGGATTGGCAAGGGGCACTTTGTGGTTATTCTGAGGAAAGCCTTGTTGAAATTTGTATTTTGAGACATTCATATTCCCTAAACTAAACATGTAGTTTAGCCGTAATCCGTCGGTCTTACGCTGCTATTCAAATATTCCATTTGCATTTTTTAAGTCAAGAGTTTTTCCTGAATGTCGGCGCTTGAGATCTGGCTTGTCGACAGGCTTCACTGTGACTGACACACTCATCAAAACGAGAATCCTTCTAGCCTGGGGGAACTGTGATACCTGTCAAATGGTGGGTATCTTTTAATGTTCCTGTCTCAAATGCATGTCAGAGCAAATGGCGAGTCCTAACATCAGTTATTACCTGGATGTTCCACGCCTGAATCCTCTTATTTACCTAAGGATCCAAAAGATCCATCCGCTTGTCTTTCCCGCTTTCTTTGTGATGAGAATCATACTTGTGACAGTTTTTATCTCTTCAAATTTCAGTGGATTTCATCTTTCTTTCTTTTTTTTTGACTGCCTGAGTGTGTGTCATGTGTTCCTCTTCTTTCGCAATATTTAAAGTCTTAAAGGTTTATAGCTTATATTTGCCAGATTACAGAAAATGTACTAATGCGGACCTCCTCATCCGAAGACTGCAGGCTCTCCTATGTTGTGCGACCTTCTCGGTTGACTTGAACGCCGTGTGTCCGTAGTTTAGGATACGATAATGACCAACCCTAACCATTAGGCCACGAGAGAATCGGGCATAGCCCCGATTAAACCCGCTGCATAGTGTGTTATTGAGTCCACCGCCTCAGACAACAGCAGCGGTAGCTTCTCACGGGCTGACGCTGGCCCATATGGACTGCAGCTGAGATGGACGGTGGACCTGACCCAGTGAAGGTTTGTTTGGGAGGCCGGGGAACATGCAGATGGATGTATCGTAGCTATCTCTAGTAAAACCAGATTTTCCCCACACACAGCTTTGTTTCCTTGTTGAGTCTGTTACATCCTTTTTCCCTGTGACATAATGTGCCGAGAGTCCCATTACCTCGAAGGAAGTACAAAAAAAGCCTGTCTTGATCTTCTTATTCATGAACTTTTTCCACAATAATACACATAATATTTTGAACAAGGAACTTCCTTCAAAACTGAGAAACTTGCTGGTTCAGCACATGGTGTAAAATGTTTTCGGAATGCCTCCTGAAAATACAACAAAGAAAGGAGGAGAAAACAAATGGATTGCAGGTAATTTGAGGTTCAATTTCTCAGTTAACACTAAAATGCATTAAAGCAATAAAAGTGATGCGAGCGCCCATATTTCCTAGGGCTGTATTGCTGTGTGTCTGACCCAATTTGTCTCCCAGTCAGGCCCATTAGTCTGCTGCGCTCCCCTCTTAATACGCTCGGCTCTCCCCAAATGCCTCAGATCAATGTGTGATACATCGCAGCATCATCACTTATTGCATGTGGATGAGTTGAGAAATGTCCCCTCCTCTTATTTCCTTGGAGAAGTCTATTGAAAGTCATATGGGCACAGGCAGAGAGAAGTAGTTTGGTGGTGCTGTCGGTGAAGATCGGAGGGCGGATTTTTTTGGGGGGGGTCTGCTAACATTAATGAATTGCTGTAGAAATGTGGAGGCTGGTAATAGTTGAATAGTTTATATCAATGTGATAAATATTGCTCCCATAAATCATTTATGTGTTATATAGTGCTGTTTTTTTGGACCTGGAGTATCATAGCAGTGGATACACTTCTCTTTTTATCTTTATACAGAAACTCATGGCTCTTCAGTGATTTCTTAAATTGGATAATGGTCCTACGGTGTAGTACTATTGTACAAATACCTATTAATGTCCCATATGGTTCCTAACAGGTGACAAAAGCAAATACCGGTAATGTAAAAAAGAATTGCTGAGGTGGGAAATGAAAAATGTTCAAACACAAAGCGAACTTTGCAACCTTTCAATGTTACTGCAGAGTTAAAAAAAAAAAGGAAAAAAAGAAGAGCGGAGCTATTTTCATTGGACCACCATATATTATATTATATATATGATACAGATAACATAAATTAGCATTATAATCATGCTCCATGTCTACATATCACATTTTGAAACACCCAAATCTAACTGTAGTTTTGATGTTTGCGAAAGAATGGTGGTTCGCTGTAGAAAACATGCTCGCCTTAGCCAACATCACCAGAAACCTTTCAAATAATTAGCTATCAATAATTAGAGGGAGCTGAAATAAAACACTGTGAATTGTGTAAATTACTTTACATTTAATTTCTTATTCATTAAAGTTGACAGATAAATACTTGTACTTTGTGGGGACCCACCAGGCTGTGTAAAACAACACCTCCAATGACTCATAGTCCATTTCTGGATAAACTTTTAATGGCTTGGCTTTGTAATACAGCCAGATAAGGGCAGCGTGTGAGGGAAAATTTGTTTTCATTTGCAATTTAAAGACAAACATTTTGAAAACATATAAAAGGCAAGTGAAGTTAGCCACCCTTCACCACAGACATCCAACCCCACATCAGCCGAACCATATGGCTACCACTGCCAAAAATGTATGCGTCCATTTTCCTTCAACTGGATTCAATATACGCCCACATGAATTTGTGATTTCCTTTGAAAATGCCTTTGAGAATGTGCATGAGCCTGTTGCATCCAGCCATTAGTTTTTATGTGTAGGTGGATACAGTAACGGCGACTTCCATGACTTTTAACAACAGCAAATATTTCACAAAGGCAAAAAGTCAAATCCAACACATACATGACTAATAAAGCACTGCTCTTCACTGGAGGTGGTGCAAATTGAGTCTTTGTACACAGAAAGGAAAAAAAAAAACTTTATCAAAAACAAACCCAGCTGTGCATGGTGGATCACAGCGGTGCATACAATTCATAAAGTTTGCGCAAATGCCATCCAAAAATTTGAACCTGCTTCTTTTCTTTCCCGCAGTTGCACAACGAAAGCTCTACAGGGTAACTTTATGCTGCTTTCATATGGAAATGTTATCAAGTAGCCACAAAACACCAGTAATAACACAGGATGCTTCCGCCATTAAACCTTTGTCCAAATTCCAACAAAACTGTGTGTCATTATAAAGTCTGTCCTCCGGGTTCTCACAATGTTAAAGAGGAAGAGTCATGGCTCCACTCCTTTTTCAGAGCTTCTGCAAAATGAAATGGCTCCTTGTATTTCCACATGGCCCACACCTTCCCCAAGTATCATGAAAATGTATTCAGATAATTAATTCATAATTACAATAAAAGAGCTTTATCTCGCAATGTTAAAGGAAGTGAAAAAGCACTCCAAAGTTTGAATGTTTCTTCCTTGCTGCATGCCCTACCCTTCAACCCAATTTCACCATAATCCATCAAGTCATTTATTTGGAGTTGACAAAAACATTTTTTTAAAGCCTGAATCTACCCCCTTTATCTATCATCCGTGCCAAGCATTTAGCAGGTTCTCCTTCCCTCCATGCCCAACCCTTCTAGCAAGTTTCATTAAAGTCTGTCAGCTAATTTACGAGATGATAGATGGAAATATAGAGAAAGTATTTTTGTTACTGTGCATAACAACAACTTTAATTTTCTTATATATGAAGTTGTTAATCACTATTTTTTTCAGAAGATTAGGTGAACGCTTTCTAAAAGAGACATCAAATATCAACCAATAATTATATGTTCATTCAATACAAACAGAAGATCTGGGTTTATGTAGTTAGTAAACATATGAGTCATGGTAACTGGCGGCCCACACCCATGTTAATGGAATTGTGTACTCATAATGTCATGCAAGGCCGGTGACACACCATGAAGATTTACTGGGAGACAAAAGCAGAGGATGGCAATTATGTGGTAGACTGAAAACCTCAGCCTGTCAAAAAAGAAAAAGAAAAGAAAAGCTGAATAACTTTATGTGTGATAGTCCACTGGGTGGCTACGCACCAAGACAGACGCTGCAAGGTGTGTTATTGTGGTCGGGCAGCTTCCAACAATTAGAATAACTTTGTGAACGTGCGCTGTGACGCCCTGACATTTTCTCTGCTTTTTACGCCCTACCTGTTACAGACAACAACCTCATCGGCTCGCATACCGCTCCAGCGTACACCATTAAGGTGCCTGAAATAAGGACGAATTTCCATAAAATATTCCTTGTCGGAATCGAAAATGGGCAAATTATCTGAACACTAAAAAACCTCGGCTTACTGTACGTCTGAAAAGCAGACAGGAATGATCTCATTTAGGCCGTCTAAGCACAAGAATGTGTCTCACGGCTACAGATCTGAGTGGCACTGATAGATCAACACAACCACTTCTCCCACATCACCTGGATGAGCACTTTCCATTTGTAAATCAGTGAAGAGGCTAACTGCGTAACTACCTTGGCACAATTTTGAAAACCAAATTACCTCTAGTACGACTCTCAGCTGGAGGCGGCAGCCCAGGATCGATTTGTCAGAAAAGGGTTCTTTAGTGTTGATGAATATGACGCTTGACCGACACCAATGTTGATTTTGCTGATCTCTTGGATACCAGGCATGAATGTACAACATATTTGGGCTGGACCGCAGAGGTTTCTGCTTTATGACTTCATTATTGCAATCACAAAGCTTTGTCCACCTCCACATCTTTTATCTCTATAAATCGCACCCCCAGATGATGGCACTGATGCATTCTGGCTAAGATGACGCCTTTTATTCGAACTTACATGGCCACATATCGATTAGGACCGTGTTTGTCATGAAGCAATCTACAGCTGCATAATTTCAGGTAAGAAATAAGTTATAAGTAACACATTTCAACAGCTTAATGTTATAGAAAATGCAAAAAAACAAAAAAACAAACATAAAAGATCAGACCTTTATGTCCGGTGAAAGTTCAATATTCCCTCTAACTGACACTGAATGTTTCCCAAACTGTAGACTTGCCGCTGTAGACGATGACCTGCTCTGATATGGTTCCACGCACCCACTAATGACAGCTTTAGTGGTGGTAATTCACTCGCTTTGAATATGGGGCTAGGTGTGTGAGTCACGTCCCGGCCTGCCTCCCCACGCCAGATGTCCTGCCAAGTTTCCAGCAGTGTCTCTCCCTCTCTCCCGCTGGGGATTCCAGAACGCATCTAAAATGGCTGCTTTAGGTCTTGACCAGAAGTATAAAGAAGCTGTAACGCAGCAGGGCTTATATTTTATGAGCTGATGGAATGAGCGACTCACTTTGCTCAAGAATTAAACTTTTATTTTAGTAAGGCAACCTTGTGCCTTCTTTTGGTCATTATTGCTTTTTAAATTGCCCTAAAACTGTTGATTCTGTACCTATGCAGTAAAGAGTTTGCGTACAGTGTTTGGAATTTCAATAATAATAAAAAAAAAACATTACTCTGACCCCATATATAAACTTTAACTAACATTGTTAATGTTTACTGGTTCGGATTAAGTACAACTCCCTTAATTGTCAAGGTAATATGAATCTAGATATTAAGTTTCTTTACTAATAAAATCTTGCATTCACAGAACCAAAATCTAACCGGCTCCAGCCTTTTGATCGATTATTTCTTTTATATTAAAACAAATGTAGTTTTCCTGTCTACTTTAATCTACAGATGCTCACCTATACCTAAGCCCTCTTAGGCCTTGATGGACAAAGTGAATATGCAGTTTAATACTCTAATCCCCCATGTTCTCTCTCCTGTGTGTGTCAAATCTCCACAGTGAGGGAGGGAGGGAGGCCGCGTCGGTGGGAGGGTTAGTAATTCATGCGCACATGTGCCTGCCTGTTCCTCCTGTGACAGGGCCAGGGGGAGGGGCACATGATAAATTGCCTTCCACTGGGAGCACAGCGACCATGATGTGGGTAGAAATGGAAATTGCTCCCTTTCACCGTCATTACATCAGTTTAGGACACGCGTGGGCCTTATCCACGCTATAAGAAGAGTTTGAGTCATCTGAATAACCGCTGTGCAATAGATTAAAAAAAAAGGCTTGGATGCAAGAGGAGGGGGGGGGGGGAATTCTTCAGAAATGAGTGCAATACGGCTGGCTCAGAATGAAAGAGGAGTTCAACGACAAGTTAACGTTTAGTCCGTGTTTACGCGATTAAAGCGGCATATCGGCCTCTGCGTGCAGAAAGCAGGCTCAACCTTTTTTATAATGTTGTTTTGTGAATCTAATGATCTATACACGCCGATTTTTATTTATTGAGTTTGAAAGTGAAGCTCACGCGCGCAACACGCGAAAAATGCGATATAACATAAAAATCTCGCGTGTAGTAAAGCTGACTATACTTGTGCACGTGGTATTTGTAATTTATCAAACGGAACAGGAGTTCAACGTGCACCTGGTCTCCGCAAACTGCAATCAGAACTTGTGTGTGATGTATATTTAAAAATAAATCCAAACTCTTCCACAAGTCAGATGTTTTATCGATGACAAATCTTTGTGCTTTTGACGTCACATTTACAGGAGGATGACAATATCAAACGCAACAATAGATCACCGCAACCTGGTAATAAAGAGAAATATGAAAGAGGGGGGCGTTCACGTAGGCTTTCATCCTGGTGGCGCGTCAGTGACGCAGAAAACTTTTTCATAAATAAAAAAAATGAGACAGTCGAAGCTTGTAAATGTTCTATAGTGCTACATCGATTGATTAAATCCCAGTCAGCAGTTTCTATAACGTCATAGATGTTCTCATTAAAATAAAAATGACAGGTTAATCAGTTCTCCGTGTCCAACTTGTTTTTCTTCTGGGAATTTCATAAACGTTACGCGAGCGGCGTCACCAACACCTGGAGAATTCACCTGAACAAAAAGATCGGCACCAGCAAGGTTAACTCTTCAAATGCACTTTATAGAACCCGCTAAACGCGCTCCCTCCCTCACACACGCACACACTTACATAAAAGCACGCGCACGCTATTTTCTATTCATTCATGTTAGATTTGACGTTAACTTTAACTGCGCTTCAATAAATGAAAGGTTTAAAGCGTATCGGTTATTTTTTTTGCAAGAAAAAGAAAGAGAGCAAGAAAGTCAGCAATGAGGTAAATTATATTAACTACTTTTAAATTTGTATGTTGAATTATTTAGAATATGTGGAAAATTCGATAAATCTATACGTCGCCGAAATGTTCCATGTTCACCCGCATAATTTATCCTATCAATTAAAAAAGGCACCCAGTTTAATATCAATTTAAATGACACGTTAAACTTCAGTGGGGTAAATGAGGCACACGGAGATATGGAACAGAATTGTTTCTTATTTTTTTTCCAGAATACATACAAAAAAATACCAATTCTCTTTCCAATGTGTACACCTGAAAAATAACGGAAATTTCAATGTGGACAATTTCTGAAATTTAAGAAACAAACATGCATGTAAATAATTTTCTTCTCAATGAGACATTAAATAAGAACAAATACAATCATTGCAATTTCAAATTAACATCAAAATGAAGACCCCTACTTGAATTATTACTCGTACGTGTTTGTGTGTGCGTGTTTTCATTTCACCAACAGTTCTGTTTCAACACACTTTTTGAGTCGCGCAAATATTTTCTGCTTTTTAGCCGACATATAAATAAATACAGTCCACGGTTCCCGCCCATAAGATTAGCGCTGTTAATATAAAAGTCTTTATATTTGCATTCTTAGTAATAAACTTTTCAGACCCCCCTCCCCCCCCGCCCCTCCCTCCCCCTCACTGATACCCCAGCGCAGACGCTGTGGTGAGTCTCTGGCCGTACAGTGCGTAAGGGGAATAGTAAGGGCCGGTGGCGGCCGGGACAGGAACGGGCCCACCGGGAGTCGGCAGGGGGCTTTTTGAGTACGGGTGGTAGCGACTGCTGAGTCCCAACGCGTGATGCGGGCTCCTGAGAGCCAAGGTCCCGGGGCTCCCGGGGGGGCCTGACGGTGGCATGTGCATATGGCAGGCCATGGCCGCCGCTGCCGCGCTGGCCAGCGATGAGGACCCGGGATAACCGGATATCAGCTTCTCCGCCCCGGTAAACGCGGTGTGTGTCCGAAGGTGATTGAGCAGCTCCTCGGAGCTGGAGAAACGCTTGTCGCACGGTCCGTTCGCTGAGACCCAGTTACAGACGTGGGGGAGCGGGTCGTTCGGGAGCATGAACCCGTACGGGTACAGGGGGTGTCCGCTGAACGACGGCGCCGCTTGGTGCACGCCGTGCATCGGGTGCGTCGGGTACATGAGCTGGTAGCTGGACTTCAGGGCGTTAGCGGCCGCGTCGTGCGTGCAGGACGCGCTCGCTGCGCCCGCTAAGTGACTGGCACAATGGTAACTGAGGCAATAAGGGTCTCTGCACAGGCTCGCCGACATGATGGACGGCGGGGAAGCCCCGGCCAGCGGGCTGGAGCCCGCCTTGCTGCAGCCCAGTGAGCCGGCCAGCTGCGCGTTCACCAAGCTCCCTCCGTGGGGCAGGAAATGCTGCGGGTAACCCGCGTAGGCCCCGGCCAGGCTCCCCGGGTAGGCCATCCCAGCGGGGGGCAACGGGAAAACGGTCTGTCCCGGTTTGTAAGGAGAAACCGGCGCCACGAGTCCCGACCCGAGAACGGACGCGGAGGAGACAGACGTCCCGGACGGAGACTCCGAGGACCGGGCGGCTTTGGCGCCGGGCGTCGCCTCCTGGTGCTGGTTGACCTCCACGTTAATTCCACCGCAGCTCACGCTTATCCTGCTGTGGCTGGTCGTGCCAGAGCCGTCCGTGGAGCCGGTTTTATTACCGTCGCACTCCTTCTTCTCGTCCCTGTCCCCGCTTTTCCCGTCGGACGGCATGGGGGAGGCCGAGGTGCTGGAGAGCGGGCTGCCCGTGCGCGGCGTGAACGGCTGGCAGGTGGCGCTCGGCACGCGGAAACCAGACTTCTCCCCGCCCGAGGTGGAGTCCTTCTTATCGGACGATTTGGAATAGGGTTTGAAGCTGGACTTGTCGTCCACGCCGATGTCGCTCATCTTCAAAGGGCCTGATTTCGATTCCTTCTCACTAGATCCATTTTGTGTGACGGAGGATAGTTTGGAGGAGGGCGGCGGGTCCGGTTTGCCGATCTGAGAGCAGGTCTGCGCCAGCAGAGCCAAAGGACTTTTCTTGGCATCGAGCTGCGAAACACACGAAACAGACGTTTATAAACGCTGTTGAAGCGCGAATCGACAGTGTAATGTCACAATTCAACTCCATTAATCCTTTAATATTCGTTAGTCGCTGACGTTGTGAAAAGAAATTGTGACAATTACGCACGGCACTTCCATGAAAACAAAAACTACACTCGTGTTTATTATTGCTCACAAACTGTGAGCATCCGTTCCACAAATATATTTACTTAACATCGAAACCGATTTTTAACAGGTTCGGTTAAACAAAAGATGGGAAGATATCAACAAGCCTCCCCTCCCGGAAACTAAAACACACATTACTGCGATCAAAGTGAGAACAAAGGCTCAAACTCCAGCGCTTACCTCTATAGGACTAACCGGGGTAGAAGGTAAAGGCTGCAGATACTCCGGGTGCAGAATGTGCCCCGATCGTGCGCTAAGCATTTTCAGAAGCTTGATGGGGAGTCTGTTTGCTTGCCGTCGTGGATCAGATGGAGGCGCGGAGTGGATAAAAGGCTTGTTGATGCTCGCGGAGCGGTTATTCCGAGAGCTGCTGCTTTCCCAGGCGACACAGATATCACGATTCTTCAGGGCAGACGCCGAAGGCGATGTGATCATGTCCCGATTGTCGGAAAATGAAACGGCGACGCTTTAGAGAGATTCATTAAGAAAATCGAAAAGCGTCGATCTCACTCTGTCTCTCGGGAGGAGGGAGGGGGGGGGGGGATAGCGATCGTAAAATGGTTCAATAATGCGTAATCCTGGTGGTCGAGGAGCGAGCTGCGGCAGCTGGAAGGAGACTGTGCGAGGTTATCGCAGATCCCGTCGCTGCGCCTTTCACCATGCGCGCAGTGCGTCTTGTGTGCGTCTGCGTCAGTCTGCAGGTCCTCGCTCTGTAGTCCCGAAGAACGAACTGGTAGAAATGTTCACTTCAAAAGCAGCTGAATTAGTCCGAGATTAAAGCCTTTGCCGCCTTCCAATCAAATGGGACCCTGAGGTGATTGGAGGGTCAAGGGGATGTGACGTCCTCCTCTTTGGAAGCGCCTCCACTCCGACAACTCCGGGGAGGAGGCTGGCTTTAGTTCTTTGGTTATTGTGAACGCTTCGACTATTTTTAGGAGCGGGTTTTATTCAAGCCAGGATACATAATACTGCGTTAATAATACACAAGTAAAGATGAGAAATACATTCACGCATAGGATTCAAGTTTTATAACACCAAAGTATTAAAGTACACATTACAGTGTTTGGTGAATAAACTGTGTTTGGCTTTGCTGAGTAGAGTTACAGTTATATTTTATTATCAAAAACGCGTTTGTTTCATAGCCGGAGCTATTACTGATCTATATCCGGAGAGGTACATTTTACTGCATCACAGGCTATTAGCTGCAAATTATACTTTTAAATAATTTAAGCGACATGTTAATTAACCATGCACCTGTCGCCATCTTTTAAATGTGTTTTAAAGATTTGTTTTCCGGTGTTTATCTGCAGGTCCACCGGTTTGAGACGCACGAAGCGTGCTCATTTTACGCACGCCTACACCAGTGACGGGCAAACCTAAAACCAACCAACTCCAGCTTGAATTCCCCAAACAGACAAGCGTTGACAGGAATAGAGCAGCGCGCAGTGATGGAAGGATGTGAATGTCACATGTTTTCAGCGTAATATACACCCGCCCTTCTATTTCTATCTCCACCCCTCCGTCAAGTGTCAATTCGGCTCCACCGCAATCGATCAGTTATTTGTCAGATGCTGTCAATCCACCGCCTGATTTACGCCATCTATTGTGGCTGATTACATGCTATAGTGTGACTGCGGGAAAAGAACAAATGGGGGAGAGAAACATTGCGCAAGAGACACCAAGGTTTTTTAACACGAGGCAAATCGATTCACGAGTTGAGATTAAATGTTAAGATGCGCCGATCAGTGGAGCTATAGCTGCAGACTAAACAGCATTTTATAACATTTTATAATTTGTGACTTTTTGAGTTCGTGATCAGACACGGCTGATAAAGCGTGATAAAACTTTAATAACGCACGGGAAGCCCAATTTACGCTCTGTGGACTGGCTGTCAGTGCTGTCGAAATATCACGGAAAAAAAAAAAAGCAATCTAAGGCTGGTTACAAATCAAAAAAGAAACCTACACATATATATTTATATAACTAAAATAACACCATTAACTGTACAGGGGCAAAATTAATAATTTATTGATTTTCCAGGATCTCAATATAATGTGTCATATCCCAATAAATAAACCAAACAAGAACCACAAATAAACTTTAACGTCAACGTTTGTAATAATGCGTAATAATCCGGTCGAACGTCTCTCAGCAGATCCATGTCCATTTTGGCTGAACGCATCTGCCGTTGTGTCGTTAAAACCTGTCATCTGCAACAAGAATAACAAAGGCAGGGGACAAAAAAAGAAAAGAAAAAAGAAATCCAGACATTTTACATTGACGTCAGCTCAATTTTATTTACATACAATGAAAATGATTTATTTTCTTTGAGAGGTAGAAAAGCGGACAGGGAGAAAGAAAGGAAGAGAAATGGTCTGTCAGCCCGCTGAGAAAAGAAGTTTAAAATGCCTTGAACTATTCACCGCTGAGATGGCTAATCAGTATTGAGGCTCCAGGGCAATCGGGCAGCTTTTCAATGCGGTTTTCCTTTCATCTCAATCGGGATGGAGGCGCTCAATTAAAAGCCTATCAGTTTGTAAGTAAATCAACGCCTATCAAAGTTGTCACATCAAACAAAACGATTATTATTGCAACCCGCCTCCACCATTAATCTCTTTCTGTGGTAATCTGTTTGACAGGTCAACTTGGAGAGCAAGAAAACCTGGAATGGGCAGTCAGGGGCGCAAAACATTGTTTATATACATATATATATATATATGTATATAAACAATGTATATATATATATATATATATACAATAATGTATAGGCCTCGTATAAATAAAACAAAACAAAAAAACACATTTGAGTTCATAATCTGTAAATGGCATTTGGGATGAAAATAAAGTGAAAAAATCCATATGGTAAGAAGCAGAATACAACACTATAAGGGGGGAAATCAAATGTTTAGATGTATAGGCCTATAACTTGCATAAATAAATTAAACACGCCATAATTATGTTCTTCGTAAAAGTCAAAATGATGAGGTTAATGTGACAAAAAAATAATTAAATAAAAACAATATGCTGCATCTGCACAATAGGCCAACATATTTCTTTTTTTTTATTATTTAATGTGAGTTTATAAGAAAGGGACAAAAGTCAAAATGAGCGACTCTGTTCTTTTAAATGTTTCCAGTGTTTTGTCTCGCATAAAGGGGGCCGTTTCACAATATGCAAAGATGTGTGATTGATAACAGGCTAGAGGTTTTCTGCAAGGGCTGTCAGTTCGTGACACAATATGTGAGTTATTAGGGCAAAGAAGGGCAACCATAAATTTCCACTGTCAGGCGAAAGCCCTCTTTATTGTCCGCATGACGAATGGCTTTCTGCACCAGACACCAAAATACTCGGCATTCTCCTTAAATGGGAACACATTCCTGCAGCCGTAATTCATGATATTTAAATAGAAAGTTTTAATATCCCCACGTATTTCACCCACCCTGACATGTTTATGAATCACTCTCCGCATGTAAACACAACTGTTTACATCTCGTGAGGAAACATTTGGGACTCGCCGGATTACTGGCCGACTTCTTGAAGGGAGGAAGAACACGTTTCACTCGTGATTCCATATCGTCCATGTACATTTTTAGGTAAATGCAAATTAAAAAAATGAAACTGTCGCAACTGCGAACCACGAAAACGAAATATATATATATATTTTTCTGGATAGGCTATGTATTGTTAAAATCTTTTTTAATAACTCTGACGAATTGTCGTCACAGAGGCGTTACTTATTATTTAATCGCATTCCGTTTTCATATTTCAAATTATTTTTTAGAACGATACTCCAGCTATAATCTAAAGTCTGTCTTTAAAAGGGAGCCCGGATTCTATACATATATATATATATGTACTCTGCATGCATGAAGGAGAAACGAATTTATCTAAAACTCCGAGGCTGAAGGTCGAGAAAGTCTGTGACGCGACATTACCTGAAATCACTGCCTACAAAAAGCTCCGATGTAAAACCTCAGAAAGGTGACGCGATAAAAACAACAACACTGTAAAGGCCTAAAGTATATTCCTTCTATGTAAAAAGGAAACTTCTGTGTGTTAACCGACAGAAACGCACCAAACATTGCATTCTGTGAGACGTGAAGCACCGCGAGGAGCGCGCACTCTCTCTCTCTCTCGCTCTCTCTCTCGCTCTCTCTCTCTCTCTCTCTCTCTCTCTCTCGGGGCGGGCACCAGGAAGAGCTTTTCCGCGTGACGTCACACAACAGCAGTAAGGCAAGAGAAACAGCAACAATCTTTTAAGTCTTTTTAAGCATATCTGTGTCAAATTATCTTAAATTAACTGACTTAAATGATTGAAGTCGGTTACTATACTTAATTAGTTCTAACGCATCACAGTTTACAGTCATGACATCACACATCAGAATATTTGTGGGTTTGGATTGAACATAAAACAGGGCATGTGTTTTCTTTTTTTCTTTATGTACTTGTGATACTATATATGAATATTGGATCACTTGAATAACATATCTACTACAGCATAGGAATGATGTAATCAATCATATGTAGGTACAAACAGCATACAAATAAAGATTGCTTTAGGAAAAATACTTTTTCTCTTTTTACAGTGTGTTAAATGATTTCCAGCTTGTTACACCATCACAGTGCACAAAGTGCTTTACATTAAGCCTCACATTCACACTCCAGCGGGTGACTGCAGTGTGAATGTGTGTGGAGCTTCCATACAAGGTGCTGCCAGGAATTTGGGGTTCAGTCATTGTCTTGCCCAAGGGCACGTGGACAGTCAGAGCCGGGGGGACGACACGCTCCATCAACAGAACCAGTTAATATTCAATTCAATCAGTTAATTAACAGATTGGACCTTTTAACTTGTGTCCACTTTGTCCAGCACAAAGTACAAAAAGTTAACAAATTAAATGTATACAAGAATTTTGAATATGGCCCAACCCTAATTAGCTACCTGTACATCTACAGGTTGTAAAATCCAAACTTTTAGGCCAGTCAATAAGTTCTTAGAATATTACTGTATATAAAATTGATGTATTAGCCAATACATGGTGTTTTAAATTGCTATTTCTGATATTTCTGATATCTGTTTCTCCTCTGTCCTGTAGAAACAGGTTAGAGAGGCTTCTCATGAGCTGCAGATGCTGACTGTTGACAGCTCATTGAACTCCAGTTAATTCGCTATGCCGCTGCAGACTTTAAAATATACAGATTAATTAGTTTAGGTTCGGTTTTTAATGAAACAGTACTTTGCCACAAAGTATTCAATGAGAACGCAGCACGCTCCCAATCCTGAGTCTGAGCACAGTTTACATCACAATGAGAAATGTGACTGCGCTTCCGGACTACAAGCAGGTCAGCTGATTGGGACACGCGGAAGCCTTGAGGTTAATTGGAGAGCGCAAGCGCTGCAGTTTTTTTCTGAGCAGGAGCCATCCGCAAACTTTCACGTTGTCGTTTTGATGTTGCCGCCGGCGGATGCTTTTACGCGAGGACTGGAGATCAACTGCGTGAAGACAGACTGAGACTCTCTGGAGAATAATGGCGCACAAAGAGAACGAGCCGATGGTCGCTTTGAATGGAACTCAAGTAAGTTTGATTTGGAAACTTTCTGTCGGACTTTGCACACACACACACGCGCGCGCGCACGCGCGCGCCCACAAGTCAGGTATTGGTGAATGTGCAGAAGAGCGTTTACCCGGTCTCGATCCCGGTTTCATTTCTTCTGTTCTACTCAAGTCATGTGACTCATGGTTGTCATGACTTTCAGCTTTTAGTTCCTGCCTCAGCATCGTGAGAGAATTCCTGCAGGGTTCGGAGTCACGCGTGACTCTTTGCGCCATCATAACTTGCATACTTGTTACTTTTCTGATTCAGATTGTTGATAAAATGTAAACTAGAAAAGCACCCAGAGAGCGCTGACCTCCACGAGAAGCCCGTTCACCTCATAATTAGACGTAGACATCCACATGGTGGACTGTAAATGTGGTCTTCAGTATCAGAGACACTGTTGCACGGTTACTACTTGAATCACAATTAACTCTGTGTTGTGTGTGTGTGTGTGTGTGTGTGTGTGTGTGTGTGTGTGTGTGTGTGTGTGTGTGTGTTTTAATTCAAGATTTCCTTCATCGGACATGACTGTAAGGACATTCCAAACTTCCTTGGAGACGAATACGGCCATTTTGCAAGAAGGCTGGATCTGAGCTTCAATCAGCTGAGGTAGATGTCCGATGGGAGTACACCTGGGCGTATATTGTCTTTGGAGACCTGCACCTAAAATGCTTCTTTTCGCGTAGTGTAGCCGAGAGAACCAGCTGGCGGAGTGCTTTTTGACTGACATGTGACATGTGCTTCTCCAGATAAGAGCCTGATCTTCACCTTTTGTGAATATTGAGTGTCATTTATCTATAGTTGCGGTGACCAATGACAGGGGTACGCGTTACGTACCCCTGTCATGTAGCTCGATATCCAACTAGGTGACCGTGACCAACTGGGAACTCTGATTGGTAAATGTTAAATGTGTTTTCTCTGCCGAACAGAGAATCCGATGACGCCCAGCGTCAGTTTGATGACAGTGAGATGAATTAGAGGACGGGTTTGTGGCTTCAATCAACCCAGAGCTGTGTCTGCTAACGGAACGGGCCCGCTAAGTCCAGCTACATGCCTCACTGGGCTTAATAATTGATTAATATTGGACCGTTATTTGTTATAATGCACTATGATGAATGATTCTTAACACATGTTAAACATCCAGCATGTAGGATTTAAAGATGTAGCTGCAGATTTGTAAATATCACGTTCCGTTTTTTGTCACAAAATCCTAAACGCTGGACGTCTTTGTCGGCATGTAGTGAATGCTTGAGTTTTGTACTTGCTGAGGTTTGCGTCCTTATTATGTTCATGTGCTACACAAGCCAAAAGAGATGTCTGTAGAGAAGAAGAAGCCAGCTATCCAGTGAATTTAGTCATTTTATTTTCTCAATGACCCAAACTATATGAAAATCCTTTCAGGATATCCTGCTGAAAAACAAATGAGAAAGCAACCATTGAGCACGTCATTGCCTCCAACTGTTGTTAGCGGAGACAACAAAGTGGTACTCGAACCATATGGAACATGTAACAGCGGTTGGTGGTTTACTGATGGCCAGTGACTTATTAAACTACTGCTACTTTAAATATTTTAAACTGGAAAAACTGTGCAACAGACTGACATAAATCATGTTTATAGATTAAAAATAAATAAATGTATATTTTAAACCTTCTACATGCTGCAAAGATAATTTATTTAAAGTGTTTGTAAAAAAGAATGTATATGCTAACAGCTCCCTCAGTAGTTTGGATCCTTGTGGGAATGGACCTAAGGAAACCCCCTCACGCAAAGATTAATGTTAGAAATGTTAATTATGAAGTAATAAGTAATCAATGATTTATATAGCCATTTTAGTCTTTGTTAGTGATGACGTTTCCTTTTATTCAGGAGCCATCAATTGTTATTTGTAGTAGATTTGTTCTATAAATATGATGCTTGGTGCAGATTCATTCGAGAAAGCAGCGCTATTAAATCAGAACATAACCGTAAATTAAGCTAAGCAAAGAAGTTGGTATATGCATTAAAGTCTCAGATATTGACATGATGGTAATCAATCAGAGGATGAAAAGAAGATTAGATGCAAGCTGCTTAGTTAATCAATGATGTAAGAATTTTTGAAGCAGAAATGTCAAATATTTCCTGGTTCCGCTGACTTTCTTTATCATAATGATAAGAAGGGAAACGTCTTTGGGCTTGTGGACAAAATGAGCTTTTGGTTTTATTGCACTGTCCAAAATCACAAATCATGTTACGCCTTTTATTTTTAACATTTAAAAATCTCTGACCTGATTTCACATGTCGCATACAGATATGTGTGTGTATTGCCACCCTGACCTCTTTTAGTGTCAGATCAAGTAAACCAGCATCCATGAGACGCAGAGTGCTGCTTTCAGCATCATGCACTGCCACGTTTTTCTTGACTTAAATTGAGAGAGAGAGCGAGACGTTGCCAAAGTTTTTCTTTTCGACTAGTTTGCTTATTTCTGTCAACGCTCTCCAAGCCACCTGACGATGAGTCACATTGAGTGAAGCTAGGACATTGCTTCTCTTTTACTCCTGTGTGTGTGTGTGTGTGTGTGTGTGTGTGCACACACATTTGTCTGTCTGTATGTATGCATGTGCATGTTTGGCTGAACGCAGTATTTGGGCACCTGTCTCTGTTAGCATAACTGTGAGAGGCTGGGCAGGTAATGGCAGGATGAGGTTCTGCTAGCAGCCTGTCACGCCCACACCTGTCCCTCTGTGTGTGCCGCAGTGCCAGCCTGTCTCATCAGTGCCTTGACTCATGTGTCTCGCAGTGAGATTTCCGTCTCAGGATGTCTCCGATGGTAATGTGTTGTCCACGTTGTTTCAGGTCAGGTGTGTGCACACAATACATTGAGTGGGCATATGCTGTCATGACATGATTCCTCATTGTGTCCAGGGTGCACTTTAGGTGCCTGTATCTGTTGCACGCTGTGTTACTGACCTTGACAGGTGAGGCTTTTTTTTTTTTAGGACATGTGTGTGTGTCACGCGAAGACATCCAACTGTTTTATGAGCAGTGATCTCTCCTCTCATATCTGACATGGCATCCCGATTTTATAAAAATCCCATCTGTGCAATGACAGGTTCTCTGAAACCATAATCTAACCTGAATGTTAATCCTGCACTACTGCACTGAGAAATGTCATATATATATATATATATGATGTTTGCCTTTCCAGATAAATGTTTACCTCGTCTGTTCCACAAATGTAACCTACAGGAAAACGCTAAGCATTAATTTGTTGAACTCGTGTTTAAACTAAACAACAGTTAATCAGTGGGGGCTGTAGTTGAAGTAGTTGAGACAGTGTTATATTGAGTTACATGATGCTAAGGATATTATTAATATATTCTGTCATGGAGAAATAAGTGTAAACAAAATCCAACTTTGTCTGTTTAAATGTCTTGTAACAGGGACAAATGTATTATTTATTTATTTTCTAAAGAAAAGAATAAATATTTAGAGGAAGACGTGTCCAACACAATGTTTCCTGTGCAAGGGGAGTGTTGTGTTGCTGCAGAGATGCTCTTTTCCGACAACACGTTCTCCAGACATTGTTTGGTGCAGACCAAATCAGAAATGATTATTTTAATGTTTTGGCATTACCGTAAATGGTTATGACTCGCATCACAATTACACTGTGGAAATAACTACCTGGGTAATTATCACAGTGCCATCTATGTATGCCATGTTGTAACACGTGGCTGTATAACCTGCATTCTATATTCACTTTATATTAAAAAAAGCAGTTTGGTTGTGAGCTGAATTAGATATTTGAATAGAATATTTCATTTGCACTTACAAGAATATTATAGAGCAGATGAAATCCTGATAGATTTGGAAGTTGAAATCCAGGCTGCCATTATGCTCCGTATTGGACCTCTGCATTGTAGATGGACCTCAGCTACCTGTGCATGTGTATACAGTGTGTGTGCGCACGTGTCTGGGTGTGCATCTTGGGCCGTGCTCACCCAGGCTCTGTTGGTGATGGCAGGCGTTTTGCATTTTAATGACAAATCAAGTATGCTAACTCGCATTTTAAAATGAAAGTGCTCTAAATGTCGCCCAGCTGTCAAAATGAGATGTAAGCGGTCTGATGAAAAGAGAACAAAGAAGACAAAGTAGGGAGGACTGGTACACTGGAAAATGAAATAAAACCTTGTATGGCCTGTCAGCTGTGTCATTTTATATTCATATCTAAAGAACATTTAAGTATTATGCCTCACTCATCTGTCTCTCCTAATTCATCACAGGCGCCGTTCTGTCATTCGAGTTGCTGTGTGTCAACACGGGAAGGGGTCTACTAATTGACAAATGAGTGTCACAGACATCAAGTGCTCCTTTTCTATCCAAGCTAGGTAGACTGTGATGGCGGTGGTGATGGTGATGGTGGTGGTGGTGGTGGTGGTGGGGGGGGCTGTTATTGGCAGAAGCCCAGAAAAAGATGCATTAAAATGAGAAGTGACAACGGCAAGAGAGCCTGTCATTGTCTTGCCTAAGTGTTCAATCTTTACAGATGCCGGTATGCAGATAAAGTGTCAGTTAGGAGGAGAGGATATGAAACATTGGCAGTATGAAGTCTTCAAATCACTTAACTGGGAGCGCAGAGCGTGTGGATCTGGTAATAGTGGTGGCATATTCTGTTCCGCTGAGGAAATATATTCCATATCCGATCAATCAGGCCTGTTTAGGCCATTACTCTGGGATAACCTGATCTGTGTCTCATAAATTAAGGAGGATACAGAGCTCCCCCAGCGCTAAGAGATTTAAACCAGACAGATCAGAGGGACAAGCTCTGGCAGGAAATGACATTTCAAGGACACATTTTGCAACTTCTTCTGGGTTTGGGGGGGGGGGGGGATAAAGAAAAAACTTGATTATAGATTATAATACTGTTTTTTTACTCCTGGAAAAGTGCTGATGTTTTCTTTTTATTTGATTGCTTTAAATACTTTGCTTTTCTCTGAGTCCTGAAATAAGGAAGTGTAATTTGTCCTTTTTGTCAAAATTCTGCTGTCGGTGACAGCAAAAGGTGGTTGAGCACAATAATTTGGACGGCTTGGACCATCTGAATTGTAATGTCTTTGAATAGAAGGCTACATGACAAGCAACGGAAAGAAAACCTCTAATAAGATAATGCATTTCTGAACATCCTAATAGCAATAAATTAAATATTTCCAGAGGAAAACAAAAGTTTATTTGTAACAGGGACGTTAAGTCGGCAGTAAAGCAGCTTTCTGGAATGGCAAGCGAATATAAATGCATTTCTTAAGCTCTTGTATGTGTTCGCAGACATTAACTGAATTGGTCATCTTCTCAGGAAATGCATTATGCAAATTCAGCTGAGGGTTGATTTTCATAAAAAAAAAAAGTCATGAATATCATATCTAGTCCATCTGCTATAATTTCCCAAGTCCACTTGAGACTGTAACAGCCCTCAAATCCTTCGAAACACGACACAAACACACAATTTTATTTAAAGGATCACAAATTTTCTAAACCTCCTGTGTGAAATAAAGCTATAAGGGCATTAGAATAAAGGAGCTGACATCAGGAGCATCCATCAGCCTTACCCTGTATCCCCTCCTCTCTTCCTCAACATAAACTTGTGGTTTTGGATTCTGAATTGAATGGAACGTCTTTATGTTCCCTTTTGTTCACATTATATATATACTGGGCAGTGATGCCATTCCTTTTATGACTGCGTCCCGTCTTTTATTGTATATCCCAAGACGGATGGCGAGCCACTGACACGGAGATTTACAGGCCTTCAGCTTGCAGTGGCAGAGCTTTAGAAGGGTCTGCTGACATCTAGCCAACAGTTTGGAGGAGGAGAATAAAAGCTGACATTTTATTGGCTCTAAGAGACAGACAGACAGAGAGAGAGCGAGAGGAGTTTGGGTGGAGGAGAGAAAAGAAGGGAGATTTCTTTTCTCTATTTTATATTTTTCAGCACTGCCAGCTGTCACGGGGACCTTCCTAAAAAGAGCGATTTATAGCATATTATTTAGAAAGTAGTCAGTGGTAATGGCTGCAGCTATGATTTCAATTATCACCCACTAAATATAGCTTAATACACCGCCTTGCTGGCCATGAGCCCTGACATCATTTTTCAAAAACGCGATACCATGCTATTTTAATATTTTATGTTGACCACCGATTTAAATTTCCTCCCTGGTGCTTGGCATGCAGCGAGGTCTCACTCCCTCATGTGCAGTCGGATAGTCAGAGCTATTGAGTTCAAAGCTGTCCCAGGGATATATATTTTTTCCATTGACAGAAATCCAATTAGTTTTAGTACACAGTCTGGCTGAATAAAAAGGGTCTTAAAATCTACAATATGTTTCCTTGGCGTTTTTGCCGAGTGCAAAGCCAGTGATGGATCTTTCTGATTTGACCCGATGGGGCCCAAGTGGATGTACTCCCTTTTCTGTTTTGGCAAGTGAAAAACAAACCATCCACATGTCTTGCTCATTTTGATAGACATAGCGGAGTCTTTTGATATAGCGTAAACATCTACTGTACAGCGCACAGGCCGTCTAAGATCTCAACTCTCTGCATATTTAAACACTTATTAAATACTTTACTACTACACAAACTCTGCCGAAACCCCATGTAAATATCAGAAATAGGGGGGGGGGGGAAGTCAGATGTATAATTCAGTAGTGACATGTTTAGTAAGTCGACCATTTGGGGAGTGCTAATGTGTACTCAGGTTTTGACAAGAGGGTGTGCATTTTTAACCAAGCATTAATAAGGAGATGATTAGGACGAGCATTTGGCTGTCAATAACGGGCTCGTTGCTTGAAGTTGATAATGTGGGTATCTTTTAATGTTATGAAGCGGCTTCCTTATCTTCTGACCTTACAGTACCGGTACATAGCACAGCGAGCCCTCTGGATCACGTTTTTCTCATTAAAAAGAGAACAGGGTGCCAACTTACGTCTCAGACACGACCTGTGTCTCTGTTAGTCCATAACTCAACTGTGTTTATGTTCACCCCATCACGCTTAACCATCTCTTGGAATGATGATGTAAGCAACTGGAAGGCATGGAACATATTAGAACGGAGCATGAAGAGGGACCGCCATACTTCGGCTCCCCTCGGCTGCGTCCCAAATGGAAAGAAGCGAACGAGGGAGAAAGAGAGAGAGAGAGAGAGAGAGGAAAAAAAGGTTTGGAGCCTGTTCTGGAAGAAGAACAAAGGAGCTTCTTTTAGTATGGCTGAGGCCGTTTTGGTTACTTCACGGCTTTCAATCACCCAGTCTTTCGTAGAAGGCTCAAGGGTGAAAGGTGAAGACAGATAAACGGGTTTAAGAGGATGATCGCAATCTTTTTTTGATCTTTAAGCTTTTTTTATTTTTAGTGAATAAAGCTCATGACCATAAAATGCAGTTTGAAGCGGTCATCAAAGATACCATAACGCAGAAGGCCTCGGGATTACGGAAATGATCCGCCGTTGGGTCCTGTTGAAGATGAGGAATTAATATAATCTGTTGCATCTTTTACACTCTGCAGTTTGAGTCGGGTCTAATCATGGTTTGCCGCTGTTGAAACGATAAGCTGCAATGCGTGCTGGCTATCTCATTTTGCTCGGTGTGCCTTTTTTCAAGCTCCTTCGTGCATGAGTCCAATGTTTTTCCTGCTCTCCTGTAGAGCGCTTGAAGCACCTCTGGCCCTGGACAGCTGTGCCACATTCTCCACACAGCTGTAACACATTTCCTGTTTCCATTCCAGATAAACTTGCATTTGTCACAGCTTTCACTTACAGAAAACCACTGATTGTCCTTCCAAGCCACCTTCCCCATAACTTCATATCGGTCAGACGGGAAGATCCGTGGGAGATAACCGCCCCTGTGGTCTCACCCCAGCTGCAAGAAAAAGAAATCTTGCATCACTGTTCTTACCGTTCTTCTATTGCTTTAAACTGCGTTTTATTCTATTTTTCCATTGTTAAATCCACAAAGCATGAAGAAGTAGTTTAGAAAACTGTAGTTGGGGAATAAGCTCTGAAATCAAGTGCGAGCTATTTTTCGAGTCTACATCTGACATCCATCAGCATGGAAATATGTTTTAATGGTCCGGCAGGCTGCAAGACATCAGTAAGCTGTTGCCTCACTTTTCTACCCAGGGACGTATTGAGATAAGACGGCATGTTTTATGTCCATGCTGCTGACACGTCTGTGCTGGAAAACTACAAGGACCAACCTTTTCCATTTTGAGACCAGCCGTCTGTGCAGTACGGTGTTCTTATTCTTTTTTTTTCAACCTGTTTATCCATTAGGATAAATGCGTCGACTGCTTCATTGCGGTTCCACTGTGAAATGGAGACTGAACCATTAGTTGACAGCCTTCTGATCTCATCTGCCTGTCCAGACATTTGGTGATGCTTAAGAGTTTCTCCCCAAAGGTTTTGTTGGGATAGCTATAGCACCGTGGGCACTGCAGAGTTTCTTTATTTTCTTCCTCTGTCTGGATCTCGGGGGCCCCTGGGTGCTCATGAGCTCAGAACATGTCTGCACTCAGATGTTTCAAAACAAGGAGGAAGAGGAGTAGAAGGAGGAGGCAGAGGAGGATGAGGAAGAAGCAGGGATAAAGGGAAGGCGAAGGGAAATGGGAGGAGGGCAAGTAATCCTCAGAGGGACAAAGTGTTACATGTACAAGCAGACCAGGCAGATGGGCCCAACAGGGTCTGCAGACTTGTGATCTGAGGGCCGTTTGTGTGTCAGTCAGATCAAAGCCTGCAGAAGAGAAAGAGGAATCCCTTTACCTTCTCTCAATATCGCAACCCTTATCGGCAGCTAAGTAAAACTGAGGGCTATGTTGAAATGCTTCACCTTGTGATGGATTTCATTGTTCAGATATCCATTATTTGCACAGGCTTTATGTTTGGCTAATATAAAGTAGGTGTGCATCCATTTATTGGCCAAGCGTTGGCGTTGGGCCATCTTTGCCACGCGGTCTACTGAGATGACATCCACCGATATCAGGGATTGATGTTCATCAGTTGTGTCGCATCAATATTTGCTCTGAATCATTCATGAGCTGCCAACCTGTGACATCCATGACTTCAGAAAAATATTTTATTATTATTACAGTGATGACAAGTGAAGTTTATGATATTAAAGGGAGAATAAATAATACCATCAATAGCAGCATAGACTACCAAGTAATATTTGATTTTAAACATTAATATTGACACAACATTTCACAATTGGAGAATTTACAGGATTAAATGTATAAAGAAAAATAATATACCTTCAGAATATAGAAAAAGGGCAGCACGGTGGCGCAGAGATAGCGCTGTTGCCTTACATTAAGAAGGGAGTACCCCGCATGTCGCCAGTAGGCCTCTGGGATCGGCTCCAGCACGACCCGCGACCCAGTTATGGATAAAGTGGTTGAGAAAATGAATGAGTAAAAGAATGTAGAAGAAAGTATCAATTAACCTCATGGAGGATGAACAAAAAAAAAAAGATGTGACATTTACCACACATCAAAGCGACGTGATGATAGATACACATAACTGTTGTCTGTATTCGGCATCATTAAGCCTTCATTTAGCAGGTTGCGATTGGCCTAAAGAGGATTTTCTTTTTTCAGCATTTTTATATTACCAGTATATAAACTTGTGACCATTTTTATTTTATTTTATTTTCTGTCATTACCCATTCACTTGTGAGTTTTGTTTTTTAAAGGTTCAGACACGGCTGCTGGCCTTGTTTGCAGATGTCCATCTCTTTGTCCTCTGTCAGCCCAGGATTTATATGGTTGTAGTCATATGCAGATGTTTTTGGTTATTATTTATTCCATAATTTAACTTGATGACCTTTTTGTTAATTTTGAAATGGTGCGAGTGTAGGAGCTTTTGTCAGTTTGAGCTTGCTAACTAAACACTTCTATGTCAATCTCACTTCTTAGGAGTTTACACAGCATCTTAAGCCATTAAACCTTTATCACTCTGTCCAGGTGGCAATAGAGTATAGCTGCTACGGTAGTCGTCAAAATCAAGTGCATCATGTGTACATAGCACCAGACAGTCCTTTACTCGTACTCATGTACTCGTACTGGGAATGTGAAGTGAGCGTATCCTTCCATGGACCCGACTGTTTAAATTAATTATTAGTTTTATAGCGAACCCTGAGGCCTTGCACAGGCAGCTAATCCCTGTAGAGGGCTAATCCGACTCCTCGTTACAGAAAATCAATGCTGGTCTTTGGTGTTGGCATGCCATCAGGGCAAAGGGACACATGTCAGACAGGCCTCCTGATTTTTTCATGAGGTGTGTTTTTTGAAGTGGTAGATCCAGTGGAGGATGCTCGAGGTACCCAGAATTGAAAAGAATATCCGGAAGCCAGAAAAGGCTTGCATGACCAAATTTCTCATGGGGCGTCGGTGATGCAAGGTGGTGCTGGTTTTTGTTTATTTTAATGGAAAATGGATGAGGGTCAAGAGAGAACACCCTGAAAGCTTAAATACAAGTGCATTAACAAGGCCTGTAACGCTAACTTCCATCAAACATGCAATAAAAAAAATAAAATCACAGGCCATAATTTATAGATCCGGTAACTAGTTGTGTATTTTTATCAGCATAGTGACACAGCAGGATAAATCATGACCTCCTGGCAACCTTTGATGATAGATGTGTGTGTCAGATGAGTGCCTTGCAGTCATCAAGGATTTAAATGTTTTTGTTTGCAGCGACAGACTGTAGGTCGGGTAATCTGAGTTATGCCGTCTTGTTTTTTACTTTTTTCCCCCACTGGTTTTGTGGCTGCAGGTTCGCTGAGATCATTCGCTGCGAGCAGTCTCTGCTGTTTGCTTGATGTGTTGAAGGTAGTCATTTTGAAAATGTCAATTTGTCTCTTTTTAGTAATAAATCCTTTTTTACAACTCAAGATGAGAACATCCTACTTTGTCTCGGCAGTGATGCAGACAGTCTGTGTTTCTGAGATCAGTTCAATATCTTGTCAGAGTCGATATGTTGTCAAAATTGGAACCACCATCAATTTCCTTTTACTTTGCCAAGGTTTAATACATTCAGAGGAAATATGAACATTTGTCATTCCTCATTCCAGTCTGTCAGTAATTTGAGGAAAGAGAGAGGGAGAGAGAGAGAGAGATGATATGACCCGGTCCTCCACTTTTTCTTTTACGCTTCTAAATCTGCCCATTAGTTTTGCATCTTGCTGTGAATGGCAGCTGATGGTAATGCTTTCATAATGTGAGGAGTTTTCACTCCAAGCTCTTCTGTGTTTCTCTTTATGAGAGAATAAAAAAAAGTTGAGTGCAGTCAGTCTATTCGTTTCCTCTGCGGGGAGATTAATGAGAGGAACAGTGCTGTCTCAAGCCTTGTGACAGGCCCCAGAGTCTCTGTACAGGAGGACCCGTGCCTGTTTGTGGAGTTCACACAGCCTGGCGCTCACATGGCCGCGCTTCATTATTTCATTAGACCGGCTAACTCATGATCAAATCTATATGTTGAAAGTTAAGTGTTTTTACCAGCCGAACTAAAAGGCTGTTTGATGCTGGTTTGACGACATGAAGTGAAACCTTTGTGGTCTGGCCGGGGAAGTAACATTAATGTTGATGTGACGCAGATAGAAGTATCTTGTGGCTTGTCATGAGACTGTGGGGTTGATTGTTTAATCCCGCTCTACTTCAGATAACAAAGAGGCATTCACTGTCCGTAGTGAATATTTGTACTTTTGTCTGTCAGCTAATGTTTAACACGAGTTTAGGAAGAAGTAATGCTTTGGACCAAATATGACAGGTCTAAGAATGATATAGAATCATTGTGACCTTCCCACAGTTTGTGTGAAACACCATTAAAAACATTTAGACATTATATCGGATCTTGAAATTGAACAGATCTCTGCGCAGTCGATTAAGTAGCAGCGCATCCACTTCTGTGACTGCAACGACTGAGCCAATGCATCACATGACAGACAGGGCAAATAAAATTAGCCAGCATTTTTAGAACTGGCACAATGACTTGTTGTCACACATCGGAATATTCGGAATATTAGATTATGGACGGATGGAAAATCAGGCTTCCTTTAGTTTAAAAATCAGCCCAATGTAATAAGCTTTCCGTAATCTCAGTCGTTTACTGTAATGATTGATGCACTGTCACTGTTGACTGGCTGAAATGTATGTACCGGTACCGAGATGTTAACAGCTAGACATTGTCTGGAAATCTTCCACAATGACATGGCTGTGACAAACCTGGACGTGCACCAAACATGCTATGTGTGTATGGTTGGAAATGGGCCACATTTTCATCAAGAAAACCGAGTTTTCCCATTTTCTATCGTATCTCATCATTTCATTTTCGACTCATCCTGAACATTTCTGACCTATGCTCCTCACTCGGACATATAAACGTCTCAAATCACCAAATCACCAAACTCCCAATGAGAAGCGCAGACATTCTGAGAGACAAAAACCAAACATGCACAATCAGAAATGTTTCATTACTATATTTACTTCAGAGAAAGTAAAAGCAGAATTCCTCTAAAGACTTGAACTTCCAGTGCGGCACACAGACGGCCGAGCGCTACGTTTGCTTTACATGGCTTTGATTAAAGGCTTTGAGGGAGAGCAGACATTTCTTCTGCTTTATGGCTCTCTTTGCCAGCTTGGCAACAGCATTGGCATTTAAATGCCCATTAACAACCCCTTAAATGTCAGGCTCTTTTTGAAATATGGATGTTTGCTTTCCTTGCTGATTCAGAGCCACCAAATTACTTTGAATAGCACAAGTGTTGGCAATAATAGGTTGCCTCGTGAGCAGTGGGCTAACCATGTGTCATCCTAGGGCGACGGAGTTTGCCAATGATGTGTGATTAGGAGTGCGCGGGGGGAGATTAATAGATGTTGCTTCTCCTCATTTGTTATCTCTCTTTTAGCGCATTGACTGACAACAGCTTGTGATAAATGGAGGGAAGCCTCTGCATTTCCGGAGTGTGACACTATCTATCTACTCGTCAGCCTAGCTCCGTGTTGATGCAATGTCTCCTCTGACAGCACATCCAAAGTCAACTGCACAGTCCTGTGCAATTTCAGCTGTAGAAGGGAAGGTGTTTGGGATCTGCATTTTAATCCTGGCCTGTTTAATGTTTGCCCCCTGACAATCTGGGCCAGACATCATTTTAATGGTATGTACAGTGATAAAGCCAATAAACTGTCAGAATGATTGATAATCTGAGCATTATAGCAATATGACTTTCCAGTTCTCCTCTGCGCTCCAATGATGGTTTCCAAATTGAATTCTTTGTGCGTGCACGTCTGTGTATGCACACACACTCACGTAGTAACGTAAATGTGTGTGTGTGAGTTCACTAAACCGTAGGTGAGAAGAAAACAGAAGAAATCTTGTTAGTTTCTGGCAAATCGGTTTTTAGTGCTCATGCAATACATTATTTCCAAAATAACAAACCATATCGGCTGGATAGATTATTCCAGAAGTTTTGGCTGCTCAACAAATTTGTCTGGATAATATGGATGGGAGTGGGGGGGGGGGGGTGGATAATAAGGGAGATTACCATATTTCTTCTGTTAAATAAATGATATGAAATCTTGCTTTCCTTGGGATGTCAGAAGCTGTGAATGTATGAGCCAGGCCTCTCAGGCCGGTGTGTGTTTCATATCAACGCTGGCTTATTTTTGTCTGGGGGGGGCGGGGGGGCTCATGAACTCGTCCAAACACAGGTGGCCATTGACATGTCGCAGATGCCGCTCCAACAATCAAACGTTGCAGTTCAATTCTGTCATCGGGTCCGTCTTGAGTGGTTTAATTTTTACATTTGTTCATGGCAGATATTTTTCGTTTTATCACAATAGTGATTTTCCTATTACATTCATTAAGCATTAACTTCTCCATTTACTTTCAGGTGTTTATAACGCTCAGCCTGAGTCTTGGGGATGACATCAAATGCCTTTAGCTTTAATTCATTTCTTAGTACTTTCAAACTAAATAGGTTTGAGATTGGCAACACATGCAGGCCTGTGGTGCCTTCGCTGTCTCTGTGGACCTATGAAACGGCTCCTTTTATCTTCAACAGAGTCAGAGCAGTCCTTCCTCTGACTGACAGTCATAGAAAGCTCTTTGTTTTATGTAAATGGTGATTGATGACATGTCTGGCACAGCCTGTAGTTTTTGACAAAAAGTATTGATGGCTGCTCTCAGTAAAGTGTTAGTCCAGGTGACGGAGCAATCCATTTTAAGATGAATGAGAGAGACCGAAACAGGAAAGTCATCCGCACGGGGATGAGTTACACATTTATAACTTTAGTTCCGTGATCACAGGCTTTCAAGTAGGGTGTACACACACACACACACACACACACACACTGCTATCCACAAAGCTTCAGGTCATGAGGGTTACGTTCCTATTTTAGCACTAAGGTTAAGCAGGACAAGGAACAGAGGAAATGTCATACCTTGTAGTTGCGGTTGTGTTGCATTGATTTTTATTTTTGTTATACAACAGCTATATTTGAAGGTCCAAGCCACTGTTTTAGAAAAAGGTTACGTTTCTTGTGTAGGACTGAATATAAAACTAAAAGAAATAGCTGCAGTACTATACTGTAGTATCATTCAGTGTCTCACTTGTGTATTCTAGAGCAGTGTTGCGATATTAAAGTCATGATGATGCAGGCCTTTTTGACATTCTTCCTCATCTGTCTTGCACTGAGAGCAAATATGACAGGAATGGGCTAACAAATACTATCATCTATTTAATCATAGCTGTGATTAATTACTTTTCTCAGTTTTGAAATTGAAGATGGATATTTTCCACCACAAATCCTCATATGGCACATTTTGATATGCACCAAAAGACCCAAGTTAAGTAATTTGTCCAATCCGCAGAGGTGTGTAGTTTCTTAAATGGTCATAAATATCACTGACAATTGTTCTTTGGCTCAAAGCAATTGGGGAACTGCTTTTGATGTATATCATCTTTGAATGTCGTAACAGCCTTCATTTAACTGTGATGTATAAAAACACTGGAGAAACCTTATAAAGCCATGACCACCCAAAGAACTTCTGAAGAACAGCACGTTCTTACCCCCACCAGTCACCGAAGTTTCCTTATTATATAACCTGACACAGGCCAAATGAGTTTTAACTTGTGTTGCGTAATTTATGTGATATTACTTGAATTATGGAAGAAACATAGATATTTTAACCAAAGCATTATTCAGAAACCTAACAAGTGGGTGCTGTGCTTGAATCCGAATGAGAATTATAGCACGACTCACCCTCCGAAAGTCCTTACAGGAAATTACATGAAATATTTCTCATAAGATTCCATTTTGTTTGTGTACGACTGTGCACTACAGTTGAATAATGTATAATAATATCATATAATATAAATTTTATTCTTATTTTTGCCTTCCAGTCTAATGTTGATAACTAGAATACAATCAGTAAATGAAAAAAGGCTCTTCTTTCAAAATACATCTGTTTGTCAGTTCTTTCGGTCTGATCAGGTTCATTTTGGTGCCCGTCGGACTCGGTGCATTTACAGTCGCTGGATTTGTTTGATTTGGATAATGGGTCCATGATCCACTGAGGCAATTCACTCCCTGTACTTCATCTCCTCTCTGACTTTGGGATGATGAATGTGAATTTACATTTGGTCTATACGCATTTGCACTCTACAGTAATGCAATTTGTCTAATGGAGCCACTACAAAAGTTTGGATCTAGGGAGGAATGTTTTAAAGGATGGAGTGGCCACAAAACGCAGATGGCAGACGTGTCTGATAAAAACACTAAAGTTGCACATGTAGGGAAAATCTATACCCCAAACTACCCCCCAAAAATGGGCCTGATGCTGATGCGTGTCTGACAGAACCAGATTTAAGCGACGCTTCAAGGGGACCTTAACCCATGAAATCACGCTGTCCTGCATCCAGAGCCCCACCCTCTAACTGCTGTATAAATAGATTCTCCTGACAGGGTAATTCATCTCTGGCCATGAAAACATCAGCTTTAAAAGACAGCTTGCTGAGACCCCGTGCTTGTTAGGGGCCAGATCAGCAGCACAGATGCCTGGGATGTAAACTCATGAAGAGAAGATTAATTTATCTGTCATCCCCGACTTTGACAGTTGTTGTAAATTTGACTCTGGCTTCGGCACATGGAAGGGAAGGTTGAGTTGGAGGGTGGGAGAAAGGAGAGGGAGAGAAGCAAAGATATGTAGGGGATGAGTGTGAAGAGGGGGGGACGGTTTTAACAAGGGAGGGGCAAGATGGAGGCGAGTGTGTGCCAAACATTTGACATTTAGGAATATTGACAAGGAAAGTCAGCCACTCGCCACTGGTGAGCACCTGGACTACATTTACAGTCCATCCCACCAAATGACGTGTTTGGAAGCCTCGTGGAAAGGGAATATTTGGCAGTGATTTTTTTTTTTTTTTTTAGCAAACCTTCCTTACCCCTTCTTCAAAAGCACGCTTCCTCCTCTTTTTTTCCTCCAATGCTTTTTACTTTTTTTCTTCAAGAAGTGGCCACATAAGCCACACTGGAAAATGAGTAGTGGTGGTGTCAGGGAAGCCATTTGGGGTCTGATTGATGGCAGCAGGAGAACCACAGCGGCCATGTTCTCTGATCTCCCTCTGTGCAAGCCATGCCTGGCGAGCACACAGAGACTTTTTTCAAAGTTAATGCTGGTTCCAGACGTGTTGAATTATATTTCCCATCATGTCTGTGTCAGTGCTTTAGAAAATAAATGATGAATTGGGATAAAGGAATGTTTAAATCATTTGAGGATGAGCAAGCCTTGGACCCAGTTTCTGTAAAAAATAAATAAATAGAATTGCTATCATCAAAGACCTGATAGCTGTGGGAGGGACATGTAAAGTCCTATATGGCTGCCCTGTATGATTTGAATTGAAAGTATATGAAATAATATGCGTTGGGTTTTGCTGGATGTATTTAGCATTGATGCGAGCCTGGTGCTGTCTACGAGCAGCCCCATGACCCATTTTGGCTCTTCTCTCTTTCTGTTATCCTACGATGAAGCACCCATTCAAGCAGCACACAGTATATTATATTTACCGTACATTGTCTGTGAACATTAAGACCTTCACTTTTAAATAGTCAACCTCCATGATTGGATCGGTTGTTTATCTAAACACCAACTTGTATACGGGGCAGAGCATTAAACAAATCATTTAAATTTGATATAATTCATCAACATCTCGCTTTATGTCTCATTGGACCGAGGGGAAGTGACAAATATAGCCCAGGAGATCTCGAGCTTTTATTGTGGATTAGCATGCTAATGAGCTTTCGACATGATTTGACAGACCTTGCTCTCCACGCCCCCCACCCACAGCCTCGAGGCGTTCTGTATGAGGTGAAGCATGTAAGGGGGGGGGGGAGTAGCTTTGAATGGGGGCATATTGCACGGTGTGTGGAGACGAAGGAAGTCTCAAGGAAGATACCGGTGATTAGCATGTGACACGAAGGTGCTTACAGGAGAGGCAACCCAGTCATAACTATGGTAACTAAACGGTGTCTTCTCTTCCCGCTTTGGTGGATTTAGGAGCGCTTTTCACCTAAAAGGAAATCAAAAGATAATCTCAAGTTTGATGTTCAGGGGAACTTTTGAGTTGGAGGGCAAAAGAGGTCACCAGTGTATAGGGCAAACAGTTTTAATCCGTAAACCCTTCACAAAAGGTTGTGACAGAGCAAGTTCCTCCCAATTGCTGAATTCATTTGGCAAGTTCTGAGTGCTTTCTCCATGCATGACTAAACCTCCTGAAGAATAAAGAGGTAAGTGACAGACTCTGGCTTAAAAGCAAAAGTTTAATTTCCCAAGCAAAACAATCATCTATCGATCAATGCGGTGGAATTCAATCTGCTCACCTGTTAATTCCAACGGATTAAATAAATAGCTACCTGAGTTTGACTGACACTCCTCCTATAGTTTTGTCAACATCAATCGCTGGGATGGTTTTTTTTTTTTTTGGCATCTTATTCCAAGAGGATAATAAAAGGATTTCAGCGGATGTGCTGTAGTCTTGATTCTGCTTATTTCACATCTAATTTTATATACAGAGATGTTCTTGAGAGGCAGAAAACTTTAATACGTGAAATGGGGCCAATCATTTTACTGAGCTATCCATTTGTATTGTCTCACTGACAAAGACGGGGAAAAAGTAGAGCTTATCGTCCGTTGAAGCTTCCAATCATTCATCCATTTTTATTGACATTATATCTCGGCAGGTAGTAGAGTTTAAAAATTTAGACACCGCATCAGAAGTCTTTTTTTATTCTATCATGGTGATGATGATGAATATATTTATTAGATAGAATGTTAGAGTACAAGTACAGTCACACAGTAGCATGTATTACAGTACAAATAACGTCAAACACCCTGTCTAAGAGGAGCATTTCAAAAAAGCCCTTGCGGGCTTGTTTCCGTTGAAAGTCCTTCGTACATAAATCATCCACAAATAACAATACAAATAAAAATAAAACCAATATTAAATTACGCAATTGATGCAACGTAACATTAGAAAAACAAAAATAAGATGTTATTACACCGCCAGTGCAAACTAACAATTAATCTAAAATAAATTACACCACTGATGCAAAATGACAATAAATAACTTACATAAATTACAATAAATTACTAAAGCAATTAATACGTGCAACATAGGTGGACAAAAAAAAGGAGGGGGGGTTTGATCCGGAGAGAGTCGTGATGACTATCTCCGTTTCTGTCCCCCTAAAAGGTGTATTTTTAGGGCCTTTTTGAAGGAGGCCAAAGAGGTGCATGTTTTGAGGGCGGGAGTCAATCCGTTCCACCCTTGGGTGGCCGTATTGTAGAAAGATGATTTACCCATGTTAGTCCTATAGGAGGGGGTAATCAGGTTGTTGTTTGAGCTCCCTCTAGTGTTGTGGCTGTGGGTGTCACTCTCGTTTAGCCTAGAAAGTATCAGACAACACATGTGAACAGGTTTTTTTTTTGCTTAATTTATGTAAGGTGCACATGTAAATTTCACGAACCCAATTTAATCAAAGCAAAGCAAATAATAATGGCTTGACCATCTCTTGACCACCCTTCATTTCAAGGACAAAGCTGTGTTATAATAGCTGTCTGTGTGAGGAGATAATACCTGTGCTGATGATGGCAGCTGACCTTGACGTGCTTAAATGACAATAACCTTGCTATCATCCCTTGAACTCTCGGTTTTTCCAGCTAGGTGTGTGTGTGTGTGTGTGTGTGTGCATTTCCACACTTGCACATAAACATTCTAGTGCCATATTTTACTTGCTGAAACCCACACAGCAAATGACCTTTCCTCCCTTCCCTGACAGTTTCGTGCAACCGGCAACTGCAGCGCACATTTGCTTACCATAAGAATGTAATTTTCAGTGATAAGGTCCTGAAACTTGGCAGAGGCTGTGGGAGGGGATCTGTCGTTTTGTGCCAAAGCTCCGGTGGATGATCCAGGGGCTTGCCCTGGGGGACAGCACGGAGCTGAGTGGGCCAAAGTAATGTCATTCTGCAGAGAAATGATTAATCTATCCCTGTCTATCCTTTATTCCACAAAGAAGGAAGGATGCATGACAACCTTCAGCTGGATAAGTGGTTCAGTGGTGCCTATGTAAATTTCATTTTTATCACATTAGACCATTTCTAAATTGCCTCATTATAATTTGACATAATTGAAAATTGAGGCAAGGGATAGATAGATTAAAAAAACACTTATTTTTGAGTTACGGTAAAAAAAGATTTAGACATAAAGTTACCATGGAATAGTTGAGCTGGATACGGCCCATACAAGGGATCTCTGTGCCCTTTGATGGGGTCTGTGCCACACACATACAACACCCAGGGTTAATATCACAGCTTGGATCTGCACCATAAATACCCAGGCCAGAGCTGTCAGCCAGAACGCTTCTCTTTGTCCTCTGTCTTCTCTTTCTAGTTTTAATCCATCATTGTGTTGCAAAGTGAGAGAGGAATCCAGATGCAACACAGAGGCGGCAAGGTTTACTAAAGTAATAGCTTGGAAAGGGCAAGAAATTTAGGAGAATAACAAACTCTGAAGTGTATGCGAATCTGTAATAGCGCCACTTAATGACACAAACTATCTTCACTTGCTGTCGGAGAGAGCCTAGGCTTCCTCCGAGCCTCAGAGGGACCTCTGTTACAAAACAGAAGACAGTAGGGCTTTGACAGCTCCAAGTGTCTAGGGCCAGGGAAATAATTGATAGCAGGCTGCCTGCATCCAAGGTCCTTAAGCAGTAATTGCAAGCAGAATCTGACTCTCTGATCTCACCAGTGGTATTGGCTATGCCAGAACAGCCTAGCTTTGACAGATTGCCTTCCTGCAGTAATAACTTAGGCATGTTGGCTGTTTTCTCACAAGGCCATACAGCGCTGTCTCCACCACAGAACCAGCCCGGAATCATCAGTGATTACTTTCTACGTGTATTTTTCTTTTAGCTCTTGGCAGATTGTTCTGACAGGACACTCTTCAAGTAATGGTTTTGCCTGCAGCTACAGTATATTTCTTTTCCACTGTGATAGTTTTTGTAAGAATGAGAATGAATGAAATCAGAATTGTGCATGCTGGCATACATTTACAAGGAAGAAAGCAATTAGTTGAACTTGTGAAAAACAAATGGATGTAACAGAGGTCTTTTTTTTTTATTATTATAATCTTGTAAAATCAGACGTGTAATCGACTTAAAAGGAAAGTAATAACCGTGACCAACCAATCTTTTAGACAAAAAAAAAGACATTTCTAAACACTTTTTGTTGCCATGGTTCATGCCCTGAATGACAGCCTGAAGGCTTTATGGCCTTCTGAGGGATGGTCCTGTTTCCCCCTTCCCTCCCCTCATCACCTTGTCTCTTGTCCCTCCTCCCCTCTTGCTCTCAGTGGCAGTCCTCCATGCTCGCTGCTTGCACTGTAAAGCACTCGGGGATTTATTGTCAGCTGGAGTTTCCTTGATGGGGTGTAATAATACTGTGCCTTTCTCACCAGCTAAGGTGGTAGAATCCCCTCCCTCTGCCGATGAGAGGACCCCTGCGGACTGCCCTGTTTGCGCCTGTGTTCTGTGGCAGACTTATAAGCCTGGGAGCTCCACCCCATGGTTGTCCAAACACGGTTTCTCAACAGGCACCCAAATCTAAAAGAGCAGTGTATGGGGGGCTGCAGGGAAGTGAAACGGCAGGATATCGCCTTTAGTTATTTATTTATCTCACGTTTCACAAACCGAAGAAAAGAGTTAAAAGCATGTAAGCGCCTTTGGTGTGGTAAGATCTTGTTCGTAGCCGCTTGGTGGTAAAACCGCTAAACTCGTGCTACTGCTAATTTCAGTCAAGGGTTCTGAAATGAGTCTAGTCAGGATTGTTTTAAGTAAACACTGATCTATTTTCTGAACATAAATCGTTACAGAATAGACACGACCCCAATGACATTCTGCAGTAGAAAACGTGATCCTGGGGTTAGCACCTCGCTTCCAGTGTCTCCCAGGTAATCTAATATAGTCTTGAAATTGTGTTTTAAATCAATTCAAATGAACATACGTTCATGTATATGACATGTGGGGAAAGATTTCAAACAAGATATAAAGGAGCTTCAAAGTCCCAAAATGCCTCAAAGCATACCCACAGGTCGGCAGGCAAGCTGTAAAGGCAGCTGCTGTTTAATATAAATTAAACTCTCGACACAGTCTCTATTACAATTAATAAAAGAGCCTTTTAGGGACCCCCAGGCCAGAGGATGTGAACAGACATTCAAGTCAGGGTGGAATAAACTGGTCCCAGTTCTTCTTTGAGAACTTGGTGGCAAGATATACGAGTGCGTCACGCTGCTTTGAAGTGTCTAAACATAGACGCTTTAGAGGTGGACGCAATGTGAAAGTGTAAATACACTTTATGGGAACTCGGGGTCAAGCGAAGGTTGGATTTATGGTTTTGGCATTCACCCCAAGGCCCATCCATCATTCCTTTGCCCCAACCAAGCCGCTCGGTCCCAACGCCTTCCGCTTTAGCCAAGTCCGGCCCCCATCCTGGATCACAAGTCCCACAGCTGAACTACAGCTGACCTGCTGGATCCGAGGCCAGCTGGGTTTCGGATGCCGTAATTGGAACCATTCAGGGCCTTTCAATGATTGTGTGAATATTGGGCAGGATTCTTTCCTGCTCTCTTTCTTTGACCTCAGTCTTGATCTCATTTGTTCTTAATTCTTCCTCACCTGTTTGCTCACTGTTTTAGTGTGTGAAGGGAAATACAAGCAACGTTCGGAAGGTTTTGAGAGACATGTTGGGTTTAAGCTGCGGTGATGTCACCCTTGATTCCGGCACTGATGCTTATCATTCCAATATTACCGAATCATCAAGTCATAACTCTTGTCATCAATCTTCTTACAGCTATAATGTCTGTCGACCTCATTTCCTTATTTGGGTTTTGGGTAGAAAACATGTTGCATACATTTTCCCATTGTTTATCCTAACCTTTACTTATTAGACATTCATTGAGATTCTCATAATGTAAAATATATTATTTCATTATTTCATATATACTATATTCCCTGCTGCTAAAAAAACCCAATGCATTTAATGATGGATAAATGATCTGGTCCATCTTTACAAATTGTACATTCTTCAATATTACCAGATACGACTGCTCAGAAGATGCACGGCAGTGATTCCAATTATAGCAGAAAACAACTCTGGTGTGCCTTGTTAAATAGCCGTGGTTGTGCTCTTGCCACAGTGTTGGAACATGAGAGTGACACCTGCCTAAAACGACTCTCGCTCAGCTGGGAGCCGCTTTGATCCATGTGTTGGCAGTTTGACTGCCTTGAAGGGAGCTGCAACGACAATGCCTTTGCTTAACTTCTGCTTTTTGGCCCAGCCGGCGTCCTGTCCAGGGATAAAGCATTGAGCTAAGTCTGAATCAAACAGCAGGGTTAGTGCCACATAAATGCAGGATGAAAGTGTTTTGCCTACTTGCAAATAGGAGCGGTTTAGCATGCAGTTCTACTATACCGAAAGGTAAGTCTTTGAGTTTATGAGAGCCGGTTGCTCTTTTCCCCTCAGACCTGAGCTCAGGAGCCACTTTTAGAGCCATTCACAATCCTTTATAATTTCACTGTTGTACTCAATTTTGTCACAAATCACGTAACTAAAGACTAGATTGCACTCGAGCTGTGCTGTTTCAAAAAAGGCATCCAACACCCACAACGAGCACCGAGGTAGACCAGCATACAAAGTTTCATCGGCCCGCTACGTGATTCTATTGATGGATGGAGCATGGAGCCCAGCGTGGACGGACTGTACCTGAGAAATTGGATGAATTAGCATGCCAGTAGCCGTGATAGCCCAGTTTCAGCTGCATGTTCCAATTTAGAATTTGAAATAACGGTTTAACAGGTACATCTTCATTTAGGATGGATTTATTGTAAATTGCTGATACTTTACAGTCTGTGGCTAGAACAGGAAATCATCACACATTTCGAATTATAAAACCTTTTCTTTGTTTGTCACATCTATTGATTTTCTTCTGCCCCCATCTCTCATAGTTTATATCTAGCTATAAGATATACTCTTGAAGGGGATTTATTGTAGCTATAGGCCTTGCCTGCCAGGTCTGGCCATTACCAACAGATGAAAGGTATGGGTTTGAGAGGTGGGGGCACTATAGCAGTATATTGATGGTGTTAAAATACCTTGAAAATAGCCTCCTCATTTACCCGGTAGGAGCCTTGAGATGCAGGATGATGTGATAATCCTGTGAGTAGCAGGTGACATCGCTGTAATGTTGGTGTGATACAAAATTGCACTTTTTCATTTCCAGTCCATTCTTTATAATCCTTAAATTACGTGATTGACGATCACCTGTTGGTAAGAAAATGGTTTCACCAGTTCTTATTCAAAGTGAACCTGATGAGAAGATGATGGTATACTGGCAGGAAAGGCAAAAAACGACATACTGCCTATTTCTTTTTTTTCACCACATCTCAGACTGGGCTGTCAGGTGTGAGGAGGAGGAGGAGGAAGCAGGCTTTTTTCTTCTTCCCCCACCACTTCCGAATTACCTGCTGGGTCCGAGCTCTTTTATGCTCTTGTTGTGACAGCTAGATTTATAAGGCTTGAAATTTGTACAAATCAGTTGTCATTCAGCGGCAGCTGTCAATGTGTCAAGCTGTCAGGGCCTGCTGTGAGGGAGATGCCTTAGGGGGCTGAACGAGGGGGCAACCGCCCAGAAAAGAAAATGAGTTCAAACAGACCTGAGAAGCTCCTCTATTGCACAGGCCTCCCTGCCCCTGTGGAGACGCCATCGATTTCTCTTGATGTTGAGCAACAGCGCGCCCAAAAATGACACGCCATGCCGTGCTCAACCCAGTCAGGCAGCGACATGCCACCATGGGCTGTGCCAATCCCCTCAATCTGCAGATGCCTCTTATTCTGCAGTAAATGGCTGGAAATCTGTAATCTCTCCATGGCGGGGGGGGGAACACCAGAGTCGTATTCAGAGATTGCTGGCGATGTCTGTTGTGCTTTATGCAGTGCTTAAGTAGCTGAAATGGAAATCTCTCAGAGGAGAGGATGACAAGTGTGTTTAAAGATTGTTGTCGATTGTTGCCTTGTTTGCTTGTTTTCTCTGGCCTTGTCGCAGCGTGGGCCTGTCTGAGTGTGATTGGCGGGCCTGCTGGGGCAGTGATGGGCATGACAGCCTCTCTCAGTCAGAGGGACCCCAGGTGAAACACACCTTCTCTATCCTCGCTCCTTCTGCACAGCCTTCACAGAGGAATGGGAGAGACAGGTGCTGCAAACGGTGCGGGGTGTGTGAAAACAAATGACAACAGCTGACAGAGACGCTGTGCCGTTCGGTGGCGAACACACTGAGGTGCGAGATGACACAAATATCCTCATATATTGTCTCACACACGTGTTTGTGGTTTGTCGTCACGGGGCAGGGGCAGATGGAGGCAAATACGTTATCATTGATAACACTTCGGTACACTTTATCAGTATCTCAGATTTTTAGGAGGCGAATGAAAATAGAATGATACACTTATAAATTAAAGGTTTCACATTTAAGGATTTTGTATGATTAAAATATCATTTTCATTGATTCTGGTGTTGAAATATTCAGCGTGTAACACAGATGCGTCTTATATCTCCTGTAGGTGTGAACATCTTTTGTTTTGTTTTGACTTAAACACTGTGGCTGTGTTTCATCTTAATGATGTTGTCACATTTGTTATCAGCATGTTGCAGTTGTGAAACAGGACATGATGTTGATATCCAAGATTGTTGTCACCTTTCCCCTCCGATTTAATGACAAACAAGAAAACGCTCTCAGTCGAACAAAACTGTTTACCTCCAGGTGTGTCAGCCAGATTTGATTTCACACCTTTCAAGCTTGTGTGTGTTTGCATCATGTCCAAACTCCACCCTTTCAGATGGGCCGAGTATTACCTGCTGGGTCTTCTTAGTCAAAGCTTTGGCCGATGTCCGATATTTTTAAAGTAATGACCACAAGGGAAATGATTTGGATTCTCTGAGCTAATTTGAAAGCTGAAGACTCAATCGCTCCTGTGCTGCTAACCTACAGTGCAAACCTCCAGCTAAACATGTGTGCACGCAGACACAGACATGCATCAGAGCTGCTTGGCCACACTGTAATTAGCCTGATGAGGGTTGGGGGACCTGTCTAACAGATTTATCATCTCCACCTGGCAAAGCGTGGTCCCCGAAAGAAAAAAAGGTTTCATGGGATGCTGTTTGGAAGGTGACACTCACTCAGCAGCCTTGCAAAACAGGGGTGAAATATTAATCAGTTTTCCACGCAGCTTTTAACAGCTGCTGGTCTTGGCCTCTGTGTGGGTCCGTGTATGTGTGCATGTTTATTGTGGGGCAATGAGCAGCAAGTGAGTCCACAGAGACATGGCCGTGACGTGTCTGAGTTTGTCTTGTAAAAATGCAGCTGTCCAGGACATGACAGCTACAGCGTTAGAGGGGCCATTACCGGGTGTAGAACATTTCCTGGGAAATGGCATGAAAAATGACAATGCAGGCTGTGCAGTATTAATTGCTACCCAGTCACCATAAATAAGTCAAAAACTTTAAGAGAGGAACAAAGTAGAGCAGAGCCAGTTATCCATTGATCATTAAACAAGAGCATAATATTAAATCTTATGCTCCATTATTTTTATTATGTTCTTTTCAAGTAATTAGATTTTAGATACAATTTTATGTTAACGCTGTGCCATTATATCAGGTTATTGTTTCGTTCTGAAAACTGGTGGCTGTTTAAATATTTTAGTAACATATTGACTTTGATTCTCTGAATGAATGCTGAAGTCTTCGGTGACCTTTTGTGACTCGCGTTTTAGATGTAGGGTATTTGTACTTCAAAGCTTTGGTTTGCAAATTGATTTTTAAAAAGAAATGTACTCTAAACTCCCATTTATTTGCAAATTAACAGTTCTTTGTTGGCACATGTTATGCAAACCATTTCACATCATGTTATCCACTTACAAGGTTGGTACAGCTAAAAGAATTCAAACTCAAACCTTTCAATTTTCTGAAATGAAATACTTGATCTCCGTGATTCGGTTATAGTCATTTAAGAAGAGATATAGTTCTTCTTCTGTACTATTTTGTCCAAAAACCTTTTCAATAAAGCAAAAAACATTTTTCTTATTATATCATTATTTTTTGTTATAGCTGTGCTGGTCTCATTATATTTTTAACATAATATTCCCTTCATTGTAAGACATATGAGACCAAAACAAAATAATATAATTAAATACCACATTTAAGTAGGGTTAGACCACAACACTCAGATTTTTGTTGTTCATAGAACTTTTTAATTCTTAATTTCTCCACACAAAAATGAGAGTTGAGAGGGTAAACACTGCAGCACCAGTTCCAGTCGTTCTCTAGCTATTTGCATGTCCTGTTCCTCAGTAATCTTTTGTCTGATTTAGTATGGGCCATATGTTGTTCAATAGGAAATGAATTCTCGCCCCCACTGCCTATCCTCCATAAATCAAGCATGTACCGTACACCAAAAATCTGAACACAGTAACTAATTAGAATCAAAAGGCCTGGAATGCATAATGGGCCTCCTTCACTCAAAACACTACTCTATAATTGGCCATAAATAAAGCCTTGCTGTTTTGTGTGAGCTGTAAACAGCTGAATGCTTCAATTAAGCAGAAATACACCCACACCATGTTAAACGCAGGGCGCTTGGGAGCTGCTGACATATGGATATGATCTGCCCCCCACCACACACACACACACACACACACACACACACATACTCCGATTCAAGCCTTCCTTTGCAGAGTGCGTGAGAAGCACAGAAATTTCTTTTTGTCAATGTAATATTGTAGTGACTAATAAATAGATGGGTACCCCTTCAGTGCGGCGAGTTTTCATTAAAGACACCAGAGTTTTGTTATTGACACCGTGGGTTTCCTGTGCAGGGAAATGCAGTAAAATTTATCAGTATGCTTTTCCTCACCTAATAAATCATCTTAGCGGGGCAGACCATATGGCAGATAAGACCTTGGAAATGTGGCGTCGGCATGGGAAGAGTCAAGTTGCTTGAAATCAGGAAAGATCGGCGGCCGCTCTCTCCATTCCCCCCTCTCTCTTCCTCTCTCACAGAATATCTCCCAGTTATTTTACACGCCATTTTCTTGTTCACCTTATCACCTCTTTGTCACTTGTTTTTTCACTTCCCTGCAAGAAGAATGAGAGAAGCAATTCCTGTGTGTAAAGGACTGGAAGTAGATAGCTCTCTTGCTTCCCTTCTCCGTTTCTCCCTGTCTCTCCTCCTCCTCCTCCTCCCCTTCCTCTTCTTACCCTCCTCTGCCGAGAGGGTCCTGGGAGGTGCACTGACTGATGGGAGAGGATGATATATGTAGCGTCTGTGTCCCGGCTCTCCCCTGGCCCTTTGTCATTAATCATAGCCATTAGCTTTTCTCACTGCAGCCTTGTCTGTGCACGGCAATGAAAAAGCAGCCTTTTCTCTCTCGTATCCCACACCAAGAGATGCTGCTAATGCTCCTGCCTCACTGTCACACAGCCGCATTTTCAACACACGGCAGACGGCCATTGTAATGTGGCAAATGGATATTATATCCAAAAGCTGTGATTCTTCACGAAGCCAGACAGGAAAGTATGGGAAGAATTATTGAGTGGCTGTAAGGCAGAATGGATCGCTGGTATTGATTTTTGTCAATATACTCTCTGCTCTGTCGGCCTCTCTGCCATTGCAACGCGGGTTTTGTAAAAAAACAAAACTTAAATGCGGCTACATCTATTCATGACTGGTTTGAACTGGATCACAGTCGATCTGGCTTCGTGCAAGGCTGTAGAGAGTTGGATTGGACGGCCAATGTGTGATTTAATGAGAATAAACAGCTGGCTACTGTGGTGACCACCGAGTGTAATAGAGATGTATTGCCACCGGCTCCTGCACACCTACTCGTCCAATCCCCAAACTGTGCCTGACAGATATACTAAAGCCTCATCAGTCTACTCCCAGCCACCCCAAATACACAGCGCATGCTTTACCGTGCACACATGCTTTTGTGTCATACAAGTACTTACATACGGGAACTATAAGCTCACAAGTGAAGCAGGGTCTAGTACGGTCACTCGCATACACGCGCGCGCGCGCACACACACACACACACAGATAGCACTTTTCACATTATAGCCCCAGCCCTCTTTTTCTCATTTCCCTAACTGTATCATCTATACTGTACCTAATGAAATGATTGCAAGTAGTTATTGCTGACTTATTATCTAGACACACAGCTTTATCAAAATACTGCATTGATTTAGTGGACTGTGTTGCCGAGAAAACTCCTGGGATATTTCATTTGCCTGGCTACGCCATAATAATGGGACCCATCCCAGTATGCATTATGCATAGATAGACCATAGATAATTCAAGCAGAAGGAACACATGCATTACCTCGGTGCTGTAACCTCCCAGTATCGTGCTGTCTATTATATTAGGCTGTGGCGGTGTTTGTTTTGCACTGCGCCGGGATCCCATTACAGTGAAATAATAAGAACCTACAGTACAACCGGCTGCATGTACACATTTGTGTCACAGTTTTCAGCTTTGATAAATCCCAAACACCTTATTCAGCAGGTATTTGTGCTTCCTCTCATTTGACAGTGTTTTGTCCTTACAAAGAGAGCGCTAGCTCCAGGTGGCTCAGTGCCTCCCCCCAGGGTTTGTGGAGTGAGATAAGCGTTTGTCTTCCACATTCTAAAGTGGCTCCTCTTAAGCCCCATACCTGGAAGATGACTGATTTTGACAATGCAATTTACATCTCTGTATATAACAATCTCATGCTGCGCCCACCGATTTGCACCGGATTAAATTGTTTGTCTCCGTCGCAGGCTAACCGCACATTATATCTGGGCCTCCGTGCCTTTTCCAATACCACATTCACTCCCTTGTCCCTTGAGAGCAGAACATTGATCTGGAATGCAGAGTGGGGCCTCTCCCTTTTTAAAATTGCTACAGCAGCTTTGCAGGACTTACAATTATTAAAACATGCAGATGTCAGTCATTTCAATAAAACTGATATGGTAGTAATGAAAACATCTGACTGAGAGGGCGACGGCTACACGATTTATGGCAGCATTAGAGGAAAAAGGCTGAGATTACACTTTTGCAGCATTGCTCGGCACATTGTTGTTTCACACGCATTAAAAGCACGGATCAATTAGCGCCTGACACCATTGGCTTTGCCACAGACAGCCCTTTTAAGGCGACATGAAAAATGCATGGGTTCCTTAGAGAGATTTTGGAACCATTAACTGTCCTCATCCTCACATGTTTTTCATGTAAGTGTGCATTTGCAGTGATGGATGACGGTATTATAGCCAAAGCTTAAAACTGTCTTTACAATCAGGGAACCATGACATATATTTTGCGTCCCTTTGTCTTGGCGTTTTGTTTTAAAAGCTTGTCCACAGTCCTGTTAGCGGAGCTAAAAGGGTGTACGAACAGGGACAGGTGTTACAACATTTAATCAGTCTATGCAAGATATTCATAAGTAAGTATAGAATACCTGTTAATAATACAGAAATACATTCTAATTCACCTGCAGTCATCCCACCCAGGTCAAAGGCCTCCATCAATCCATGATTGTACGCCTATGATCTCATGGTGTCTGAGTGCTGCCTCTCTATTCCCCTCAGGCGAGTCATTGCAGGGCCTGTTACCCTCTCTACACCATACACCATATGTCTACTTCTAATTAAATGAACATTAAGGCCCCCTCCCCATTCTTATTCTATCGCATTCTCTTTCTCACCCTCCCTGATGCTATCGGAGCTAGGAGAGCTCAAATGTTAAAGTAATGAATGTGCTAGTGCCGTGACAGGAGCGAGAAGAGGAGAAGAGGAGGTGAGGAGTGAGTGTGCAGTGCAGCTAAGTCTCCTCCTCGACGGGCACTGTGGCAGTGACGGGGCTTGATCACATTCAATTTGCATAACTTGCTAAAAAGCTATCAGAGGGCTTGCAATTGATTGAATTTCACCTCAGAGAAGTGGTAATTAATAACGCTGTGTATCTGACAGGCCTTTATTATGTGTGTGGGACAGGAGATGATGTCTGTATTTGGAGGGTCTGTGGAAGCTGTGGGTAGAATATAGAATGATGAATTAATGGAACTATGTCCTGACTCGATCATCATACCATTAGCAGACCATTGATGGTATCTATAACAGTGCAGTAGTATTTGGACACAGCAGTTTTTCTTACCTGCTCTATATCATGGCCTGTATTATAATCTTACTTTTGAAAGCTTTTTATTTGTTCTTTGTCTTATCCTCTGTCAAGTGGCCTATTATAGTGTTTTTAGACATCGTAGTTTAGGTCAAAGGAAATCGTTCAGTCTAATTTTGATCGATGAAATGTTTCTTTCTTTCTTTTTTTTAAATGTTTTAGTGGAGAGAAGGCCCATGTCAGACCTGCTCCACCTTGTCTGGATGAAGTGGTTGTTTATTTGTGTATTTATGTGTCCAAAATGAGCGTCCACACAATTTAGGAAAATCTGGCTTTGGGTTTGCCAAGATCCTAGGAGTCCAGCATGAGACCTCGGTAGTCTGTCCAGTTAGCATCCACGACCCACCGGCTAATGGTCCTGCTGCTAGTTGGCACATGTGGAGGTATAGTTCCTCAGCTGCACAGCTGCACAAGCTGCTCATCTTGTGGCTCAGTGAATACAGACGTCTTTGAGGTAATTATTGATATCAGTTATTACAGCAGCACGGTGTCGCAGTGGATAGCGCTGTTGCCTCACATCAAGAAGGTTCCGGGTTTGGTTCTTTTCCGGACAGAGTTTGTATGTTCTCCCCTGGCCTGTGTGAGTTCTCTCTGGGTTCTCCGGCTTCCTCCCACCTGGCGCCGCGATGAGCTGGCATCTTGTCTGGGGTATACGGTGCCTCTCAATTGTGGCCAGTTAGGATGGGCTCCAGCAGACCTGTGGTCGATGGAAGGATGGGTGGATATCAATGATTCCTCTTTGACCATTAAGAGATGTTTTAACAACCATACTGGAGCAAATGACTTAAAAAGGACCCTTTATCTCAGACAAGAATGGATTCGGCCTCAAATCAGTGATGTATTGAAACATTATTGAATGAGGAGGATATTATCCGGCCATGCCAAGCGACCATCCCCTGTCAAAATATATATACTGTGAGATTTGCTTCTCTCACAACAACCAAACTTCCTGCATGGTCTCTGCACTTCTTTCCTTGGAGCATTCCCTAAGTCTTGCGATCTGTTGGACCACAACATCCTCGATCAACTTGTTGCTATGTCGACCCTTTTTTCCAATAGATAATTGACTATCTCAGCTCATGAAACTGAAGTAATACACAGACAATTGTCTGTCCCCAGTGTTCCAGAGGTTTGTGTCCTCTGGGCTTTCATGGAGAAGTTATGATTGTGACTTATACATCTTGACCAGAATGCTCCTCATAGCCTGGACTGCGGTATCAGTACACTGTGTTGTTGCCAAAAGCAATTACACTGGTGGAAACAACCTAACTCTGTGTAAATGACCAGTGCGGCATGGTGAATATCATATTTCCTAATAACATATTAGATTAAGGGGCTGCACTGTGAGGAGATTGAAAATGACAGATAAAGGAATCAAGGCCAGATTGCCTTGTGTCTGACCAGGAGCTGTTTCATAACACCACTTTACTGATAAGATGAATGTCTTTTGTCCCCCCCCCCCCCCCCATGAACACTGTTGCAATAAAAACAAGTCTTTATTATCAAACTTAAGAGTGCTTTTCTGTTATAAATTGCAGTTCAAGCGGCGAAGTAAATACAATAATGTAAAAATCTCCCTTTTTATGTCTTTTATTAAGGCACTATATAAGCACACATATATTAGATCCTGCAATACTGTGTGAAAGAGAGATTAGAGTATTCCTCAGATAAAGAATCCCATTATATTGGTTTACTACTTATTCAAGGTCATACTGTACACCGGTAGCGCACTGACGCTTTCATGGTGTGTTCAGTGCTTATTGCTCTAAATTAGTTCTCCTAAATCATAGTGGCCTTCCAGATAGGATGCCTGAGAGTCCTGCATGTGTTAATGTTGTATACACCCCACTATTCTACTTGAAGCAGAAATGCTCTTCATCATTTTGTGAAACAGGGAAATGCCCGTGGGTAATGAGACCGACTGCAATTGAGAATAACTTATGGAGCTAATATTCTATATCTGCACATAAGCAGGGCTCTACAGGATGTCATAAACACACACTCGGGTGTGTTTTCCAAACATCATTCTACCATGCATATTATTTCCCTGTCTGCCTTCATGGGTTTGTTGTAATTGTTTGGCTGAATTGATAAATTACGTTTGATATGTCGGAGCAGATTCTTTGCAGACTTTCTTTCTTTGAGGCATGTATGAATTTTGTCTGTGCTCAATGTGCATCAGGGCAATCCTCTGATCTGGATTGGAGTGCGTTATTTCGTGCAAGGCCTGGCGACACATCGGGTTTAAATCCATGCTCAGGACCTCCCAGAGAGCAGTTTGTTCAGTTGAGCATTCATCATTATTCTTTAAGCCTTTATTGGAGCTCATGGATCTCACAACAAAAAAGGTAGCCAGTGACAGAAATAAGGTGTGAGCATTCAATACCCCCCCTCCCTCATTGCTCATTACCTTTTTCTCACAGTGTAACACAAAGACATGCAGAACATGGACTTCAAACTGATAAGTGGTTCTGCATAGTAGCACTCAGTATCCTGCTCTATACATCGAGAGAGAGAGAGAGAGAGAGGATCGGAGCTAGCTCTGGTCAGGATTGAACTGGGCTGTCTGAAGTTGATTAATCGGCCTGCGAGGGTGAGAGACTCCCGGGCCAGGCAACAGGGTCCATCCCCATGGCATGTGATGCTGATTGGCTTTGTCCTGCGCGTCTGCGCTGGAGAAGCGGACATTAAGATTAAGTGATGCTGTCGTGTCGGGGAGCACTGCACTGCATCATTCTGGGAAGAGACAGCTGTGCTGCTTAATCCTTCATCGCCAGGGGAGAGCTGCCAGGGCCCAGATATACAGCCAAAGATAACCCTCCATAACTTCTACTAAAGATCAGGAAACTTTGAATTCACATCCATCTGCTTGACTCTGTTCATCTCAACCCCCCCTGTCTGAGTGCTAGAAATGAACAGTCACCAAGAATGCTAAATAAAAGGCAGGAGGAGAAAGTGAAGGATGGCTGAAAGGAGTCAACTAAGACCAAGTGTGCATGAGGTGTGTATGGATAACCTCTGGCTCCTCTGTCTTTAGGGATGATAGATTCACAATCCAGACTATATACAGTAGCCATGATTTTCTCTGAGTCATTCATGGGAAAATCTGCTGGATTCAGATCACGTTTTCTTTTATTAACTTTATCAGCGCATCTCTTCATCTAGACGGGGATTTCTTTCAAAGAGAATGAGGGAATTTGAACTGCTGACGTTGCTGGTGAACTTCAATCGACACTGCAGGTTGTCGGTTTTGCAGTGAGATCCAAATGCCAAAAACCAATCAGACGCTGATCGAATAGTTGCCTAAAGTTTCTCCGATCAGAATTTTCATGGCCGATTGCTAAAAGAGAATCAACTCAATGTTGTTGGTTGACTTTATTTTATTGTCTATAGCTCTTGATGATTGTGGACAAAGCTAAAATGTTATTGAAATGAATAAGTCAGTTTCTTAACCAAAATAAATAGATTTAATAATAATTGATAATCAATGTTAAAATGAAAATAAATGAGGGGAAAATTAATAGCACATAGATTTGGGGAGTGTTTAGCTCCACTGAGTTTTTAGCTTTGTTAGCTCTTAGCTCTCTTAATCAAAAACACAGCAGCACGCTGCTGCTTTCTGGGTGCAAACAGCTAACTAGCTCTCCTCCTGTCTTCCTTGATAAGGATTTGCCATGCCCAGTTGGTTTGTTGCCACAAAACAGTTTGTGACTGAGGAGGCAGATGGGTCGGTGGCACGGGGACGTCCCTATATTTTTCACAGGCCTCCTATTGAGTAGCCAGCTAGTGATAATAACTACAATAACAGCATGAGAACATGTTCTCCGCCAGCAGCAGTTTTTTATTTGCTAAGCAATTTAGCATGTTTGTCCCAGTCTCATTTTCTGTTGTCCCTTGGCACCATTTGAGGCTGTTCATGGCAGTTTAGTCGCGTAGTAGACGGCATATTTATCTGCCCTGTTTTTCTGATGTTTCGAAACATTTGTGTGAAATAAATGGATAAGGATCAGAATATAGAAACTGCCTGCTGTCATTCTTCATATGAGCCAGTCCTCATTTATTTACACAATGATAAGGATTATTATTCAAATTATTTGTTTCACGAAATATTCTACGTTTATCATTTGTAAATCGCATGTTCCGCAAAAGCAAGCAACACGTCACTTCTCAGACCTATGAGTTTTTTTTTTTGTGAGAATGGATCGAATTTGCTTTGGGTTTGCCGGAGAGGGAAGCAAGCTGTGAGAGCAGATAAATCTTGGGTGGCTGACTGATTCCTCCTGTATGCAGCGATGGGTGGCGTCAGCAGGTTTCACACTGCTGGCCTTTGCATGTTTGCAGCTGGCTTGATGCAGCTGTCAGTCTGTGATTGATGAGTATCATCATTTAAAGTGTAAAAGAAAACGTCTCTGTGAAGGGAGACATGATGAACTGCCGCCTGCTGGTGCTCTCGGAGATGCGCTCGGCGCTTCCTCCTCTTTTCTCTCTTCCCTCTCCTTGTTTCTACTTCGCTGCCTCCTGTCCGTCCCTCTAACCTTCTCTCCCTTTATGCTTCTTTTCTTTGCCTTCTCTTCTTCTTCACCATCGCTGACTCCTTAAGTCTATTGGTCCATTTTCTTTTGTCGTCTCTCCTCTTACACGTGCTTTCCGTTTCGCTACTGTCCTCATGAGTTCCACTTCTGTCCGTGCTGTTTAATCTAGGTTTATTTAACCTATGTCACTCTACTGTCTGTAATTCTTCCTCTCTCTTTCATCCACTTGCACTCCTCCACCTTCCCTGGTCTGTGCATGTCTATTTGCTTCTTAGAGTGATGAAGAAGTCCACAGAAACAGTCGGCGTTTGTCTCTGTAAGGAGATGGTCCCGTTTTTTTTCTTCCTGTAATGCTCTACAGATAGTATGAAATGTCAAAATCTATATAGATCCTGGAAGGCGATGTCTGCTGCATACCTTCACAGGAAACCACGACAGTGACATATTAGTTACGCTGTCTTTTCCAATGTGATATCTTTAAATTTGCCACCTTGTTAAGTTGTGATTAATGCGATTCCATTTCAGCAAAGTAATTGGCTTGGCCCTGTTGTGAGCGATACACGGGCACAGCGGCGGAACAAACGCTGCAACATGGTAATGAGGCAATGAGTTTGCTCTATGGTTGTTGGCAAGTGACAGTTATTAATGATTGTTATGATAAACAGACGAGTGTAGATCGGGGGAGGGAGGGGATGAGTCGGGCCAGACTGACAGTTTAAAAATAACGTGCACTGGAAAGTACTAACGAAGTAATACAATGTTAGGAAAACAATCATGCAGGTTGTCAGCGAAAGAGGTGTAATTACAGATCTACACCGGCCTGCCTGGGAGGAGCTGGCTTCCAGAGCCAGAGGAACATGCTCTGACGGAGAGGAACAGAATGATATACAACTTTAATTGGATAATCTTTTCACCTCGCTTTCTTTCCTAAGAAAGGACGCCTCTGCTCGCAGCTGTGTTATGATAGGTTTGGTCTCCTGTGAAGACGGCTGACCCTGTTATGGTACAGGCATACCGTGCTTGTGCGATCTGAACATGGACTGGATAACTCGGTGTCCTTGTCTCTGCTCGATATCAGAGCTACTCTTGTCCCAGTGTAAATAATGAATACATTCCATGTACCTTACAGCTTCAGATGCACTAACCGCAGGACTAAAACCAAGTTTCTGTCACTTCTTGTGTTCATGCCTGAACTTTTGGTGACATCTGACCTGAACCAGGGCAAGGCTGTCACGAAATACTTGTTTTTGGAATGTGATGATCAAATGACTTTGTCGACCTTTGCGTGAACCTGGTCTGGCGTTGATTTAGTGAGGCAAAGAGATCAGAGCCATTCCCCTCGGCGTTTGTCAATGGGCTGTTGGTCCATAGACCCCGAGTGTGAATAACAATGGTTGTGATGTAACGGCATTCTACATCTTCAAAGGAATCGCCACCATATTTAATTGTTACCATCTCAACAGGATTTTACATCAAGTCATTTGTCTTTTTGTCTCAAAATATGTTTTTATCCAAGAAAATGTGGCAATTTCCATGAACAACCTAAAGTAATTTTGCTTGACTTTCACTGCAAGTTAAACTGAAGATCCATTTTTCCATAATTAACTTGATGACCAAAGACAGCATTCATTTGTAGTTGTGGACAGTACTGTAGCCCCTTTCAGGTTGATTACCTATGGAAATAGCTTGGAATGGCCTCATTAATCAAATTATTAATTCAATGCCGGTGTAATCTAAAATATAGCACAGCTATTTAGATGTCACACCCTTTCTTATTTGCATTATGCTGAAATGGTTATGCGAGTTGGGTGGAGTCAACGGTGGAAGGAGATTAAACTGCTTACTAAACAAGTCAATATTCCATTTCCCCTCTCATTCACGTCCGAGTCTGGCTGGGGAAATCGATTGTGGTTGGTTGGTCGGAGAGGATGTGGTGATTCAGTGCAATTTTAAAATAAACTGAAAAAAGAATATTCATTCTGTAGTAGTTTATGTTGGCATTGAAGTGTCCTGGTTGGAATTTCAGGGCCCTACACTATCCATTATCCAGGTTTTCCAACACCCTGTCATTGTTGACAGGTGGATTATAATTTTTCGATGGCAGAACAATTGAAATGACGGCGGTTTGGACAAACTTGGATGGACAAAGGAAATGTGGTTCCAACAGGAAATATGCTGCCAACATTTGTGTGCACTTGGTGTTAGGAAGTGAAAAGTCCTGCGTTCTATCTTACTCAGGAATAAGAGTTTTCCACACTGTCCAAATATGCACTGAACAGGACTGCTTTTGATGAATGAGTGGTTTAAACTGTTTCTACTTGAAGTCAAACTACCCCCCCCAAATTGTACTGGAAACCCACAGAACTTTGACATAGAAAGAAAGAAAAAAACAGACGTCCTCATATATACAATTTTTTGTCCCCGCTTTTAACCACAGATTTATTCAAGCAGTTCTTTGTCTTATGAATAGGTTTAGCACCAAAACAGTGTTGTTTTGGCTCGGATCCCATTTCCATGGTGCTTGCGTCTTGGCACTGTCATGCAGATTCTCTTCACGGTTCCATTCCTCCTCTTTTAGACGGCTGCGATTCCTGGCCATACGGAGACCATCCCTTTGTCTTCTGTGGTGCTATCGCATCCCAGGGCCTCTGGTGGAGTCTGGGTTAGCGCGTGATGCTGCATGGTGACTGTCAGTCCCGATAGCCCTCTGTTTGTTGACATGTGTATCCGAGCACCATACTGTAGACCTGATGTTGGAACTCACTTGCAATTAACTTTAGTGGATGCTGACAACGGGGCCTTCTGTCCTGTCACGTATCAGGTGGAGACAACTGCGTGCTGGCCCACTGAGCAAGACTCAGTGATTACTGCTTCTGTTTAGTAGATGATTGTACGGAGGTTGACCGCAAATTACAAGAATACATGATTTTCTTTGTATGTTTGAGCAGAATGTAGATGGTTAACAGGAAGTACAGGATGGATGAGTAACAGCACGAAGAATAGTAGTCTCTCTGGCAACACACCAAATACTTTCCTCCACCCGGATGTCCTTCTCCCCTTCCACAAAATCCAACTACAGCTCCCAGGTCCCCGCACCTTCATAATGAGTTTAGTCGGAGTCATTATTGCAGTCCTATTCTACTGTCACTGGTTATTAGACAAGAGGTAAAGCTGAAGGCCTTTGTCAGCTATTATTGTAATAGCACTGTTAGCAGAGTCCTTTGTGAGCATCACATTCATCAGCCGTCATAAAACGAAACGTGTTGTGCACACGGATTAACTAATACCAGTGTAGTGTATTTTTGCTGTTACAACCTTGTGGCCAATTGTGAGTTGTGTTCATTAAGTCATGACAGAATGTTTTGTTTTTTTCTCCTCACAGACTAAACCTGAGACACATGAACCCTTAAACCTTTGCAGTAAGTCAGTGAAAGTTGGGGGGGGGGGGGGGCGGGCACTTTCAAATTAGAAATGGAGACATGAAGCAGCTCAATGAGTGGGAGTTAGGTGTCACTTCACTCCAGTAAGCAAAGCTGTCTCCAGACTGCCCTAACTCGTGTGTCTTGTGAAGTAAATCCTTCTGTAGAAGCGTGTCACATGACAGAGAAGACCACATGGTGAGATGGGTCTTTTTGAGCAACATTACTTTTTTATTAATAGCCTGTATTGTAATTAAAGATACAAACCCTGTGATCATGTTTCATTGAGCGGTGAGTGTGTGTGTGTGTGTGTGTGTGTGTCTGTAGTCCATCCAGTCATTTGGACTGTAGTCCTGACAGCGTTTGGCAGAAGTGCAGTCTGACGGGTTGATTATGAGCACACACTATGCAGTTTGACACATTAAGGCTGGTGTAATGTGAGTTGAAGCTGTCTTCAGGATGTGCTGATGGGTTCTATCTTGATGGTGACTGGGATGGGAGTATATTCATGCTGATTGATTTTTCTGAGGCAATGGATCAACTTACATTGGCTCGTCTTCACTTTCAGATGCTACTCTGAACTCCAAATGCTATATAATCTACCCCAGGCTTCTGCGCTAATATGCCAATAACCCCCATTACTTAAGGTTGCATGCAATATACATTATGTCATGGATATTAAAGCACTAAATATTACTTTCTGTTTTCCATGCCTGCCTGTTTATCGGGATCCTTGTACCATGATGATTGGGTCAATGTCTTCAAATAGGTAAGCTTCGAGCCATTTACCTCAATCTAAGTAAGAAATATGGTCTCCACCTCCACTTTAAGTTTACAGCTTAACCGTGCCCCGTTTACCGTGCACGCTGTCAGTGTGTGCATATTAATCATGCCTACGCAAATGTCTTAATTACTCCTAATGTAGCTGCTCCCTCTAAAACCCAGGAGAAGACCTTTCTTGTCGCTTTACGCCATTAATCATCCATAATCAACATCCTCCGAGTCAAGGAGATGGCCACTCATAGCTGCCCGACACCACACACAGTCCATTCACATGGGTGCTTAGATCGTTATTAATGGCCCACACATGGACTAACCCAAAACATGATTGCTTACACAAACAGCAACTTTAACACTGCCATTTCAAAGGGGATGCGAATTGTCCTGTAGAAGATCTGTCGTGATGTTATCCCCAATGACACATTCTTCCTGGTGAAGGTCACTTTCTCATTAATATTCATCAGTCAATTGCCTGTCATCTTGATTCTCTCATATCCTGGATGAAACCAAAGGTGCATGCCCACAGGCTTAACAAATGGTATTTCCTTATAAATGCGATACTCTGACATTCATGGCAGACACTGATTCACAGCCGTCACATGGCTGATATGTCTGAGTGCCTGGGATGCACAAGGAAGTGAAAAACTATGATGTGCAGGGCTTTTAACATTTCAGATCTTGTTTAGCCCTGCCAATGGCAGATTGACAAGTGGAGTTTCTGCTGGAGCAGGTAACTGACATGTCTGCCCCCCCGCACTGACTGAGAGCTTAATATGCCATTTGTCAGTCAAGGATGGGCTTTCGTTCAGTCATGGCTTGGCATCCTCTCAAATTCCAGCTGGTACTTTGCTTTCATGCAAAGGAGAAGTTGAAAATGCACCAAGATGGGAGGGCTTCAGTGAGATATTGATTTCTTAAACATTCTTTTTTTCCATTTTAAATCATTACAGTTCATTAAGATAGTCTGCCAATTAACCTCCTGACTTTGATTCTCATTGGAGATATTTTTTTTAAATGATGGAGTTACAATATTTCTGTAACACTGGATCATCTTGCATCACTTATATGCAAAAGGACAAAACGCCACTTTAAAGTTCTATAATAGTTTTATGACTGCCCTCAAATTGCTGTCATAAATTTTTCATTCTTTTTAATTTACTGTCATAAATCAAGGCTGCTGTGGGCTCTTTGCTCTAAATGGGATTGCTCCATAGTTTTGGCATGCAGCAATCTGGCTTTCGATGTCTGAAAAACAGACAGCGCACAGAAGGTAGTGGATTAATTTAGGCCCATAAATTATGCACTTACTCTTATAATGTCATGCCATAAATAATGTTGATGCATGGGGAACTGAAACACATCGGCCATACAAATTATGCATTTGAGATGAATGGGCTGCTCCTGATGGATAATGGATCTCAACCAGTGTGATCTATTTAAGTTTGTTCCCCAGAGGAAATGATGATGCAAAATTAGGGAAACAAGTTCTTGAGGAGCTGTTTGATATTCATGAAATGCTTTTGCCTAACTGAGGTCAGTTGTAGTCTTCTGTTGTGTAATATCTGTCACAATGTGACTTCCTTAATTCTCCTTCCTCAGCTTTTACCGGCCTTCAAGTTAAAGGATGTTGCTTATGCAGAATGTATAATCTACCACTGCGAAAACACGTTTGCTCAATTTGTTGGAATTTCTTCACTAACAGGCAACTACAGCATCTTCTCTGTTTCCTCATCATGTTTCATTTGTGAACATGTGCAGGTCTGCCACATCGTTGCCTTAGTAACCTATTCCCCAGAGAAACAGATGGATGATTCAGAATGGAACTTTAGTAAGACTTGTGCAAGTGCTTAATGTGCTGAACTCTCGATTATTGTGTATTAACTGCCATTAGGCGTGGATAATATTTGCTATTCTTTCAGTAATGGTTTAGGAGATGAGTAATGGAATATGCTGATAGGCTCTGCTTCAGTATGTAAAGGAAAATGCTGGTGTGGTCTGATTTTGATATTCTAACACAGAATTCTTCTTCAGACCAAGCATAGCTCAAGTTCACATCCAATTTAGTTGTGCCTTTATGAGCTTCTGGATGTATTAATTAATTATCTGCTTAGAAGCTTGTTTGGACAGCTCATTCATTTTAGCTTGATTTTATTGACAGGTCTTTCTTAAGCAGTCAAGCTAAATGCCATGATCAATACTGTAGTATTGGCTTGCATTATCGCTATGATCCTTGTATGTGAAACTACCCTGAGAGACTAAAATGGTAGCAGGAATAGTGACTTTGTAAGAGTGAGATGTCAGTTTGAAGGTCTCTAGAAGGTCAAAATAAAGTAAAAAAAGAATACAGGTATATATCATGTAGTCCACACACACACACACACACCAATGATGCCATGTCTTCATCCATGTCAGTTGTTTGGCGGAATGATCTCTGCAGGGTTACGCAAAGTCTTCTGTGCATATCGATGCTGATCAAGAAAAACAGGCTTTTTAAAAACTATTTCCTTCTTTCCTTTTGCCAGATGTTTCTGGTATGGCTAACAAGACTACTGGTACTCAACGAACGGATGAAATTCGGTCATCTTGGACTGCTGGCCTGCCGGAGAAAGCAGACTGACATGGGATAGAGGCATAACTGCTGCCAAGTTGGTGCGCTTGAAAGGTTATACATTAAAATAAGAAAACCAAAATCATTAAGAATTTTAACTCAGTAAATAGACACAACCCATGCTGGTCGAGTATATAGGCATTGGTTTTGTGTATTTCCTGGCCCAATCTATATAAGGTATTGTATCATATAATAATATTTTATTTACAAAATGAGATTATTGATTTGTTAGACACCTCAGACATTATATAATACTGTTCAAGTGTTCAATAGAGCATGCCAGACAAAAAACAGCTTAAAAACAGAACAAAAAATATATTCCTTTGGATTAATCAATAGACTGATAATACTAATCAAAATGTCAGACTTTGTCACTCGCTCTTATAATTCTTACTTGTGTTGGATTTTCCAGCCCTGACTTCGCTGAAAATGTTGATAGGGAGGGACAAAAGACAACACCCAGTATTCAGCAAGTATTTCTTGTTGACCTTATTTTTCTCTTGGGAGTAATAAACTCTGACACTGACAATAAATAGCTCTCTGGGTTTCATTACACTCTACTTGCCATTGTAAATCATTCAAAAGGACACGCAATAACCCAGACTCGCCACGCAGGTAGCGCTGCATGTGCTTGTGTGCATCTTGTTGTCTGCTACTGCCGTGATGCCATTGAATGCCTGAAGTGTGTAGTCTTTGCACACAGACAGATATGCACGGCTCAATAAAGTCTCTGTCTCAGAATTAGAGCAGCGCCTGTAGATAGATTGCACAGTTGTTGTTTTTTTTAAAGATATGAAAGTGTTGGGAAAGTATCTTACAATACTAAATCATAGTGACTTTATTGCTGCTATGGAAGGCAGTTTATTGTAGTGAGCACTATAAGAGTATATTATATTCATGTCGCCAACCCTTGATGCCCTTGCAACAAAGTCAACAGACTGCAGGGCTGTAGTCAGCATCCCTGCCCCTTGATTTAAGACTGTACTTACCAAAACCTGGCAATGCTGTTGGTCCTGTCTTTCTCTGAGAGCTGTCACTCCTGTGTGCAATTTTCCCTGTTGACGGGGGTGGGGGGGGGGGGGGGCTAGACTCAAACTGTGAATAATGAGTGGTTGTTAGCTTTTGAGACAGAACAAGTAAAGCGAAACAAAAAACACTCCAGCAAAAGAACTGTAATTACCCACAAGCCTGTGAGAGCACTCTTAGAGGGATTGCTATTGTGTGTGAATGACCTTTTATGTCTTTGGCATGCTACTCTGTGGCTCTGAGTCAGACTGTGGCTGTTCCATGCAATCATGCAGCATGTAGCCATGCAGAACTCTATCCTTGTTTTAATACAATAATACAATAACTTCTTGTAGTCTTTACTTGGAATACATTTAGACTTTTCTCTGAGGCAGGCATCTTGGCATCAAAAGCCTTAATTTAATGTTTTAATACTGCATGTGACTCAGTGGCTCATGAACTAAAAATAAAGGCTATTTCATTGTATTTGGAGACATCGCCACAGAATTTAACGTTGCCATTGTTTTATGACATCCAACCTTTGGAGATACCGCACTTAGGAAGATAGATTGCTGGAAGATGTCTGTGCTGTAAACACCCAGCCCGCCCTCAACTGGTCCACGTCTTCAAAAGTCATGCTTAGACAACAACAAATGGACAGATTACATGATGACTATGGGATGACAGATAGCGCAGAGCAAGCAAGAACTGTGGTGCAGGAAGCTCCTATTCCAAGCCTCACTGCCACAGACTGACTTCTTAGAAGATTTATTCCATCAGTCAAGTAATTAACATGATTTATGGTGCTGGGATGACTGTTAGTGAGACAACAAAGAGCCCCCCCCCCCCTCTCCCCCAAGGAGATGCTATCAGGTGTTTTCTGCTGTGCTTGCAATGCAGTCAGCATGCAGCTGTAAATCCAAGCCATTCTGCATTGAAGGAAGATACCCCCCCCTCCTTCTCCTCCTTCCCTCTTGTTCTTTCCCCCTTCCTACAAACTCCAGGAGGTCACAAGTTCACTGCTCAGCCTTAACTGTTGAAATCTGGATGGTGAACTTCTGACCTCACCTAGTGTAAGAGAGAGCACAGCAAAGTGTTTATATAGGCTTCCATTCTGAGAGGCCAGAGGGGTTTAGGAAGAGGTAGGGCAATGTAGTGACTTGGGCAAGCCAATTTACCACAGACACAGAGGCCTTTAATAGAAGGGAAGAAAAGACTGCCCCTCAAGGCCATGGAGTAGTACAGCACTGGTTGTGTTGTGAAGTAGTATGACTGACGCCTCCATACGTATATTGTGTTTCTGAAAATGGATCAAATGGTCTGTGCCTTTCTTTTCTTTTTTTTTCTTTTTTATAAAGATTGTAGTGGCATTAAACACAAGGGTCAAAGTAACATTGTGTGACAAAGCTTTAAGCCTAATTTTAAGCCTGAAGGTTTTTTCTTTTTCTTTTTTGACAGTCCTTGATAGCTATTGCCTTGAAGCATCAGTGCAGTAACTGCCTGAAAACAAAAATTCATTTGCTACCTTCCCTTATTCATCTGTCAGGTAAAATCTGTACAACACTCATACCTGCTTTCACGAGAGTCACTTCCCTGTGTTGTTGTTGCCTGCAGGCAAAAGCAGATCTATAAGAAGTGCTCGGCTTAGCCCTGTTTTCACACACACGCCACTTTTCCTGTAACCTCAATAAAAAACAAAACAGGGTTTGTCTAGGCTGCCTGTTTCCCTGTTAAAACAAAGGGGGGAGGAATTAAATGCCTACAAGCAGATTTTACGATCTGATAAAAAAAGATGGCATTTACTGTTGACTGATTTACTACCGAAGTTTGTGAGTATGCAGAGATACAGCTTCAGCTCGACAACTGCACAGCAGACTTTTCCAGAGAGCTTTCACCACTGTGAATGTTTTTCAAGTATTACATTAAAAGTAGCTGCTTTTGAATCTCAGTGTTACAGAAGGCTAGGGTGGTGGGGAGAATCACCTTCATGATATGGGAATGCTGCAGAGTCGGTTAATCTACTGTAGTTTTCCTTCTTTGTACATGTAGTTCTTGCAGTCAGAGAGGACGCTAGGCCAAAGCATGACTGTGTCTATATTCCTTCTGAATGACGAGCATGTGGTAAAACAAAGCTTGAGTGATTTATCTTAGACGTACAAATATTAGTTCAGCTAAACCAGTATTGCTTTGGCTCTAATCCGAATGGGCGATCTTCCCTGTAACTGACAGCTCAGAGATCTCAGAACGGTGTTTATATTCGCTTTTAGGTTCCTAACATAGTCCTGCGTTAACAAAATAAGCCTCGCTGACTTGTGGGGAATTTTGGCCTTGGTTGCAACCGCAGTACTGTGTGACAGGGTTGCTGCTTGTTAATGAAGGATTTATGGATTCTTGGAGCTTTGTTAATTACCCGTTGTACTCCTGCTCTGTTTGTGCATTTTTGTCTAATATGTTGAAAAGATGTTTCGTGCGTCTTGTTCCAGGGGAAGTCCTGAGCCTCTTTCAACTAAAATGCCTTCTTTAATTGAAAGGAAGATGATGATCTATCAGTTGCATTTATTCAAATCACCTGACAGGTTGCCCATGTACTTCTTTTTTACTAGCCATCCTGCACAAAACACAATTTAATGTTAAGCCTGTAGTGGTAAGCACAGAATTCACAGTCATTGTTTAAATTCCGTTTCCACTCAAATTCATTTGTGTTTAATTATTTACACTGACTTCTTTATGCAATGGCTAAATTGTTCCTCTTGCAAAAATCTTGTTCATTGATCTTCTGGCTTTTGTCATTAATTTGTTTCCATCTTGTTAACTGGTTGTGCATTCAGATAAGCATCGCAGCAGAACGTTTTGCCACCTCGAAATAACATTTTATTTTGGCCAATGAGAACGAGTTGTGTTGCTTGCTTTGGCTTTATTGCATTCTTCCAGTTCTTGATCTTGATTTCATCAACATATGTTTTATATATATGTTTGAGTCTGTGTGATTCCTGACTTTGTGTTTGAGGTTGCCTTCTGTCAGTTTCCTCAGTGTTGAAATCCTGTTTTGCGAATAATCAGGATCTATGGGGGGAAACCATGCTGGTATTGTAAGCTGCAGATGTACTGCCGAGACGCTTGAGCTTTTTGTTATTCACATATTGCAGCTAGCAAATGACTGCATGTTCACAACAACAGGATCTCTGTTTGGTGCAGATCAAAGAACATATTTGGCAGTGGGGCTCGAAAACATCCACCTCATTCTTCTGAATCGTATCCTCACCTCCTCTCAGGCTAACATCCCGTACTGGAAGAGAACTAAAGTGAAGGAAGTCTTCCATGACAGTTTAGCAGGCTTTTTCTTTCTGCTTTGGGCCTACCCCCACTCATATGTCCTTGGCTGGCCCAGTGAACTCTTTGTGCACTTTGACCTTTCGTTGACATCTTCCCAATAGGCATTTCGGCCTCAGCTTTTCCTTTACAACTATATGGAACCTGTCTCTCACCTCTTGCCTAACAATAAATCAGTTGTTTGACCCCTTATCCATCCTCCAAGAGTCCTCCTCCTTCCCAGGTCACAGAGTTTTACAACTCGGCTTGAAGAGCCAAACTTGGGGAGGGATCAAGCATAGTAACTGGATTCAGGAAGTGCAGACCATGAGACCACAGCCGATTGGTGGCCTTTTTGAAATGTATTCATCACGATAAGGTGTAGATACAGATTTTCTAATATTTTTTTTAGCTCATTAATATTTTTCAATTATTTTAAAGAAAAAACTAGCTTTGATGAATGCATACATATACGTGTACACCAGAGGTTCCCATGAAAATGACATGAGTTCATGAGTATATTAAATAAATGTACGTTATTAAAAAAGGATTCTAACAAAACAATACAATATTTATTAAAATGAGGGTGTGCATTCAATGAACTCTTAAAACCATATTCCCAAATCCCTGAATGTGATTTACAGTGAACAGGAAAGATATATCACGTGTGAGTCCAATGCGCTGGCACTCTTGAATAATAGCCTATTTATGGACTATTAACTAGATCTGAACAGACTTAATGTCTTTGAATGTCATTAAAATGAGATACTGTATATTTTGCTTGCTAAGGAAACCTATAAACCAATGATGTATTTCTGGGAAATATTGAAATGTCTTCATTCAACCCAGTATACATGGAGAATATAATTTTCCTTAATCACGCCCCATTACATTTTGTTTCTTGCCTGTGTGTTTTTCTCTGCATGCATTTTGGTGTATTCATGTGTGTGTGTGCATACATGCACATGCTTGCTCATACATTGTGTGGTGGTCTCTGTGTGAATGTGGGTCCTTCTCTGTGTCTGTGGAATTAGTGGTGCTTAAAAATGACAGTGTTTGATCAATGGTGCCGGGCTCTGCCCTTGGTTCGTTTGCGTTTTGCTCATCATTACTAATGTTGGCTGAAATATCTGGGTAACAAAAATTGATATAATGACGAGCGTGCCTTATTATCTTCAAGCTACATCAGATTGCAGAACTTCTGAGGGAAAGCAAAATGTCTGGGAAATATTACGAGTCATTTATCAAGTCCCACTCATTAGCATATTGCCTACGGAAGCACTAGCAGAAATCTAAATAAAAGTGGCCGATTGGGAATGGGTTCCATTTTTCTTTCAGCTGAGAAAGCCTCTCTGAAGCCATTTCGACCTTGACTTTAATGTGGACGCCCACTATTGACAGTGCAAAGAATAGCAGTTAATGGCTAGAGATCATCATATCTCTGCTGTAGATAATGAGTAGAAGAATTACACAGGCAGGTTGATAGAATGATTCCTTGTACGTCAGTCACTTTGCATCAGCTCCAACTAACGCTGATGAGCCTGCTTGTGATTGCTTGACTACATTTATGATCAGCCCTGAATGTCCTTAGTGGTACAACAGTAGTGGCAACGCTATATTAATTAGGAGGTGACTGTATATTACATTTTTCCTTGTCACGTTGAGCTTGGTCCCAGGTGTACTGTCGGAAGGGGGAGAGGTGTGAGTCCAGATGAGGTGCACCCCACTGCATCCAGCAAACCCAAATAATGAGTCTCTTCCCCCTTTAGCCACTCTATGCACCATGATATACAACTAGCAATTAAGCATGGCTTGGTGATCCAGTGATTAATGTTTATTGTGGCGGTTGTGAAGGGAGTGGGTGGTAGTTTGAGACTGGGGGACTGTCTGAGACTCCCTGTTTATATTCCTATCATGGTCCTCTCTCTCTCTCTCGCTCTCTCGCTCTCTCTCTCTTCTGCCTTTTTGCATCACAACCACGCACACGGCTCTCTTTCTCCCCCTTAACCAGGCTGCATTACAGGGAAGATGGAGAGGACTATTTGCAATTCAGTAACCTTTATGACAGTGCACTCTTTAATCAGCGCCCCTTTTTACACACACACACACACTTGAATGAAACACACCGACAGTGCAGACACTAGCAGGCTGGGTGAGCTGGAGAAAGTGACGCATCTAATTTACAATAGCCCGGTGCCGTTTCGTTTGTTGCTGAGGAAGGCTTTTAATTTTTATGTTGGGACAGCGCTAAGTAAATAGAGTGACAGCATGTTATTTTTTCGTTTCTTAAAAAGTGAAGTTAAACGAGAGTGATTCAACATTTGGAAAACTATGGTTTTTTGCTATGAAATGTGACGCGTCAGTGCGATTGTCTTCCAGAGTGTCGTTACAATTACAATGAAGGTAGAAACTTTCTGCATGATGACACAGCGAACTAGCGCTAAGCTGATCAAGTGTTTTTACTTATAGGCTTACTCCATACTTGGTCTGAATAGATTCTTTGAGTTCCTCTTTTGCTTTTTTGCTAAGCTATTTATTCCCTGTTGTTTTCATTGTCAGCGCGTGTTTTTTACATTTTTTTATTAACCTTTCATCTAAATTGTTGGTCGCAATAAATGGCATCATATGACTGAACAACTGGAGAGGGATATAATGGCTAAGTTGTTCCAGCCTAACGGCGAATGCTGTTTGCGGCCACTTCACCGGTTCTGTTTAGTCATGAAGGCTTTGATTTACTTTATCCTCCAGAGCCCTATTCAACTGAATGAGCGACACTCATCCTGCAAAGCACAAGGGCAATGCCCCCCCCCCCCCCCTCATCTCACCCACCTCCCTCTTAACTGGATCATTTCCCTTCACACCAAGAAAGGCTTTGTAGTGGTAGCATCATTCTCCCAGTCTTGCTTTCACTCCTTTCTTTTTTGTGCCCCCCCCCCCTACTTCCACTCCAACTTTCATAAGCTCAGTAAAGCATGGCCTTCAATTCCCTTGTTCTAGTGTTTTCACTTAAGATCAGGAGTGATGAGCAAAAGGTTTCTGGCTCAATCCTTGAGCAAAGGCCTGGCGTGACAGGGATTATTATTTATTTGTCATCTTGGATGTAATAAGCTGTAGGTACAGACTGGAGAGCTGGTGATTTATTGCTCTGTCGAGCGCCAGTAGCAGTTCGGCCGCTGGGGCGTGCAGGATGAATACCGGCCTGTCACTCCCGTCCATCCGTCTCCTTGCGCCTGCTGCCCTCGCAACACCGCCCCATTTCATGCCAGAATACATAAACAATCTTTCATTACTCTTAGACCTTTTTTTCACATTTGCTCCTCACAGGGAATAATAGTTTGAATTTATTCTCAGAATTCTTTTTTTCACTCCATCACTCTGCCTCAATTTCAAACCGGATGCTGTTTTTGTCTCGCATTCAGGGGTTTCCTGAATATGTAGACTTTAATGGAAAAAGAAATCGCACACCCTTGCAGTTTTCTTCCTTCTCCTTTTGCTTTTATTGTTATTTTTTTTGACCATTTTGGCCATGACTTCCTTTTAGTTCTGAAAACCACTCATGAGAAGTACAGCTGAAGAACACCCAGTTCCACTTCAATTTTCCGGACAGAATTATTCTCACTCTGGAAGATGCTTGAGCCAGGGGTGATCGGACATGAATATGCTGGTGTGCTTTTAGCACTGCATCCTTCCAGTGCATTACTGTCGGTCTCTGTTGGACTAAAGCATGAAACGAGGGATACAATATCAAATCCTCAAACGTCAACTCCCCCGTAGCCCCCTCTTCCAGATCAAGAAGACATACCGTTGACCCCAGTCCATTTAGACACAAATCTAATATATTGCAGCTAAACCAATCACGGATTGTTAGTGCTCACTGTAATCCAATCACATTCCATCATAAATGTCCCACTTGTGAGGGAATTCACAACCCTGATAAAGTGTTAGAAATCGAGACGTTGGAAAACATGTCCTTAATGGATTGTCTTGGCTGCCTTTGAGGAGCTTGTCCCACTTGCCTCCGTCGATACGCATTTTCATTTTTCCACAAGTAACTGCTCTCTCCAGGCACAGCTTGGCCAAAGTGGAGCTGACTTTGTAAATAGGGCCCTCATTTATTAGGGCTGTTATCTGCAAGCCGGTCTGGGAGGGGTTTTCAAAGAAGATGCTAAGGCTACATTACCCAGACAAAGGAAGAAGGATGATAATAATGAACCATTTATTTTGTGGGGCTGATTAATGATCGACCTGTTTTCACGGTCTTTATATCGTGAGTATGATTGTTTTGCTCTCTGTGTCCTTTGAAAGACTGTGGACACAGGATTCACAATGGCATTACATTCAGAGACAGCATATTCCTATGTGTCTGTGTGTGTGTGTGTGCGCGCGCGCGACCAACACTATTAACAGTATGGTGAAGAGTGAACATTTGTTAGAGGACATAGGTGATGATGCCTCACGCAGGCAGCGAACTGAAAATACTCATTTGGCTCCTGAAAAAGACCACGACAGCCACCATTTATATCGGGCTCGTTGTGTGATGTCCAACGGATTACTAACAGTTTTGCCGTCTAATTAGTGTCGGCTGATTGGAAGCCGCATCAGAAGCGAGAAAGGGGCTCGCTTGCTTTGTTGCAGTGAGTGTTGTGTTTGGAGGCTAAAATCAGTGCAGCAAAAATGGTGTCGGTTTCTTCAGTAAGGAAAGCATAAAAATCCTTAAAAATGAGTACAATGCTGTATCATCGGTACTTCCCATGCGTTATTGCCAGCTGGAGTTTCTCTTTAAAGATGCACAGGGATGTTCTTTTCATTAACGGTAACGACCTGTAAACCAACATTATGCCGAGGCACATGCACAGAATCAGAACTCGTCTACATTTGCTTTTGTTGCATAAAGATTAGTCATTTGTTTATTGGCATCCTGGACTACTGCTCTCAAAAATATCCATTAAGCGTCGTCACAACAGTAGAACAGTAATTGCTGAGCCTACAGCACTCATCAATTTAAGTTAATTATACATCAGCGGGCATCATGTGGTCTAGTTTTGTGGCATTAGAAAAAAACAACACATTTTTGTGTTGCCTCTGTTTGGTGTGAGTCCTTTCACTATTGATATTATACCAGACACTGTAGGGCTTTATGCAAAATACTGGAAACAATCGAGGCTAATGTTCTTAATTCATGGGTTGGATGTGTTCGGATAGTTTTAATTATTTTAATAAAGGATACCTGCAGCTGAGGATTAGGCATTAATTAAAGAGTCATTTCCCCCTTGTGATTTCTAGTGGTGCACAGTGCAGGCAACACTAACTGAGCTACTAGACTGCAGGAAAGCCGAGGACAGACCTCCCTCAAAACTCGAAAGGTTTGCCGTAATTATGACCTACTTATTATATTTCCCTCTGTGTTCTCATTTCCACCTTCCTCCTGTTGTTTTTCCTAACCTCCGTCACCCATCCGGCCACCTTCCAGCTCTTGTTTGCCAGGTGTCTGTCTGGGACTGTCGGAGGCGAGTGGTATAGGTTGGGTAAGGCACGGTCTCGGTGTTTCTGCTTGCTTGTGCAATAGAAGGTAACGCCTGTCAGGGTTTCTGTCAACAGATCAGCACCGATGCAGATGGGAGGTGAAAAGCTCCCCAGTGACGAGGGCTAGCAGGCAGAGGCCGACGGCAAAGGGGGCAGCCCTTCTTTCTTCCCTTTTCCATCCCTTTGGAATTTGCCCTGCGCACACCTTTCTTTCTCTCTCTTACACACAAACACACTCTCTCTCTGTCTCTTCCAGCCCTCTCTCCTTTGTTATTGCAGTGGTAAGGATGGAGTGCACACTGACAAAGTGCTGGGATTGATAGATGGACAGACCCGGAGACTGGATGAGAGGATGGATGAGGGCAGCAGAGGGAGTTTAACACAGGCAAACACAGAGAGACAGAGAGGAACGACCTGCTCGGCTCTGCAGCCCCTCACAGCCCCACAGCAATTTAGCCCTCCACTAACCCAGTGCCAGTGGACTCTCAGCATCGCTAGCTGTTTGTTCACAGTACATATGAACAACTGTGACGGCGTGGAGAGACGACAGGAATTTAGAACAATAAACACAGTCCTGTATTTATTCCAAGGAAAAAAAACAAGATATTTTTTGTGTGATTTTACTGTCAAGACCTGCAGAAAACTTTATTTACTTTACCTTTTATTTCTGAAAACACATAAATAGTTTGGTAACATTTTCCTTTTATTACAAATATATCACATATATAATTGAACAGTTCTCAGGTGTAGCAATTCAATATTTGCACTACAGCGTTATTATTATTATTGGCTAAATTTTGAATTGACTTCTCGTTTGTGTGTGTGTGCACAAGAAGCCAGACCTCCCTGCAGTAGCGTGTACTTGTGATATCTAGGAGGTTTCAACCATTTTCTTCACAGCCTCTGCATACCTAACCAGCCCTGGAGAAGAAAGACAGGAGAGAGGTTCGAGTAACTGTCTTTCATTACAAATGCCTTCCTCTGCATCTTGGGTGGGGTAACCTGTGCATGTGCGTGCGTGCGTGGGTACGCTCATTACACCCCTACCTGCTCTGCATTACTTGTCAGTGATGTTGGAGCACCCTGCTCAGATTAAGACTAATGTCGATGGCCCCGGGAACTACGATTAGAATCGCACTCATTATTCAGGGACCAGTGACGGAAGCAATTTAAAGCCCTCGTCTTTACAGTACAAGAGGCAGGGCAAGCCCCCATTGTCGTATGAGTGGAGAAGCTGCACTGCCTACACACACACACACACACACGAACACACACACACAACTACTACACGATTCCTTCTGCTTGTTCTCCAAGGACACCTGAAGGCCGGGCCCTTAGTGACTTAATTGACCGACTCTCTTACCTTGTGGGCTTTAATCCATTTAGAGAATGTGGCACTCTAATTTGTTTTGCACGTCGTTTCAATGTCTGGAAAACACAGACGGCTGCTATTGGTGGGTCTGTCTCTTAGATCTGCTGTACAGGCGATCCTGTTGAGTGGGGAGAACTGTGTGTCAGAGTGTTGCCTTCACACTACCCTATACACTGAAAAGATTAGTCGGTCAATATGTGTCAGTTGCATGTCATTGAGACTGATGGAGTGAGGGCTTGTGCTGTGTGACTGTGCTTTTGTGGCCTGCTGTGCATTGCTCTTCCTCCAGAAGGTTTGTTGTAAGCTGCACATTGGGTGTGTCTGTGCAAGTCTGTACATGCTTTTCCTTGTTTGTGTGTGTGTGTGCGTGCGTGTGCGTGGCTGATTTTGTTCATGTGTGATTATGTGCTTGTGTCTCACCTCCACAGTGAGGTTGCAGCTGCTTTGAGTTTCTCTGTGACAGCCGTCCAGGAGAATGCCAACCAGGGCCGACACTGGGGTTACTGTCACTCAATAATGGATGAGAGGCCCATCAATTAGCACCTGTCACCATGGCAACTCTATCATAGCAATAGCCACATCAGGAGGAGAGAGTGCCGCATCCGTGTTTACAGTCAGGAGGGAGGAAATGGACTCTGTAGTATATTGAAAAAGTTGCACATTTGTTGCAATTAAAATGGTTTTGATGACTTTCAGTATATCTGCTATAGTAGCGACTAGCTAGAAGCTACTTTTGTTGTGTTCCTTTTGACAAAACAAGTGCAGAGTGATGGAGAATGTGGAAAGGAAGTTAAGAATCGTGTGCAGGCAGGCTGGAGCATCACGTCACGTTGGTCACTTCTTGGCGTCTCGTCTCTCATGATCTCCTAAACTGTAGTTTAATATGAACTTTGTTGACATCACACGTCCATTATTCACTATTTGTACATGCAATTTTTTACACCTGGTATTTTGCTAGACCTTTTATATATTATCTAACATGCTGACACTATTGACAACCGTGGTATGCTTTCTTCCGGTTCGAATAGATGGCAAGAGTGATTGATATTGTAATTCCCGTTGTGAAGTAATGCTTTACAGCGTGCCCAAAGACGGATCTGTATGGTCCTCCCTACCGAGCACCTTTCTTCTGTATGGATCTGCCTGGTGTTGAGGACTGGTTAAATGCTGTCAATCATTGATTTTTCCCTCTGCAGTAGAGTGATGGCTGTGGTGATTGAAGGAGTCAGGGTTTTGTCCTTCTCCTCTGTGCTGCAAGGATTCAAGCGAGAAATCCTCACGCCTTCTAAGACATCCCATCGCTTCTCTCCTACTCTTTTCCCTACTTTCCGCGCCCTCCCCCCTTCTCTCTCCCTCTGTCTCTCTTAACAAATGGCATCAACAGGCCGTGAAATAATCAATGCTGATGATCCATCTTGGAACCTGTCGATATGTTAATGAGCACGCCTCATCGTTATTGCTGCTCGGTCATAAATCACTGCCTCTTACCAGAATGCACAGCAGCTGGTGCAGCAAACCCCAGGCCAGGAATAAAACACTGTCTTTTAACGATTAATGTCCAAACATTCTGCTGCCCTGTGCCTTGATTGTTTTCAGATGCCAAAAAAGTAGGACGGATTGTAAATCAATAAAACAATAAGACAAAGTGTTTTAATAAAAGGAGAGGTTGCGAGTAAATCATTGCAGTGCTCCGTTTAGAACTGCTTCCTGGCTAAGGAATAATTGGATACCTGGTACCCAGAAGTCATTTTTAAGGTTATAAATGCCAGTGTCAGCTGGTAGAGAGAAGAAGGCTAGCTTGCAGCCTTACATTTTTCAAATCTGCTTTTTTTAAGGGACTTGGGCAAAGCGAAGGGAAGGTTTAGTGGCTATTTGTTTCACCATGAGAAATGAAAAGATACCATGTTTGCATAGAGCACACTTTAAATCATCATGATGAGATGGCAGGAGGGGACACTTTATTATTCTGTTTTCTGCTTTACTTGAAATCTTGTACTCTATTGAAGACAGGTCTCATATAAATTCATTGTCCATTATATGTCTCTATCATGCATTATCTGCAATGTGCAATTTACAATTCTGTCACCATATCATATGTTGTTTTTTTTCAACATGCTATGCAGTACATGGTTTGAATGTTTTGTACTACCTTTAAAAGTTACATTGTTGTATGTAAGATATAACTGTTTAATTTATAAAAAATATTTTTTTTACTTACCAATACATTGAAACAGACTACAAGTACAAGCTATGTGCAGTACCATACTTATTTCTAAACAGGGACACAGGAAAGTGCGCCATGGTGCCTTTGATTACCGGTACTCTGTGGCCCGACCACTGACTGTCTTACTAGCCAATACTGCCATCTTGGCAACAATCTAGACCATTCAAGAACTCGGCTAACCTTCCGGCCTGTAACGAAATATTTAGCAATACTGTAAGCAATTAAATATTATTTTTTTTTAATGTAATTTAGATAAAAATACACAATACGATATTCATTATGCATTCACAACAGAAGGATAACTGCACAAATCACAAAATGAACATCAACTATCGCTACAGTATCCTCGAGAATCAAGATACCGCCCTATAATGAATCTAATGGCAAAATTAATGCATGCAATCAAAATCGTAAAGCATTATCATAAAAGCTTTATCTCAGAATTACTGCAGGGCACGCCACCTGTGTCTGTTCAAATCAAAGCGCATTGCTTTGGGATAACACCCTTGTTTGGTTTTAATATTGCTATGAACTGAGGTATCAGTCTGGTGACCTTGTGCTCAATGATTCAGTCGAGCTTGTAAATTGAAGTATAACCTCTATGTACGTCTCTACCGGACCACTAAGTGCTGAACATTTTTATGTTCTAGCCCTTGGACTTCTCGCAGATGATGAATCATAAACCAAGCCTTTATAGCCATGTTAGGGACTGGAATCCTGTCTACATCGGTGGCTTCTCATGCGCGTGTCCTTACAGTGTTAATATTACAATGTGTGCTACTTGGAAATGGAAAGATTTATTCGAACTCACACAGCTACACTGATATTTGTCTTCGTTGCATAGGAATACAATGCCTGTCAATGTTTGTCACTTTAGATGAATCCAAGTAATTTTCATTTCATTGCTTTGACAAGGAAGTTTGCTTCAACGGAAGTGAATATATTGGGCCTTGACAGATTTTTATTTTGTTTATTTTGTCTGCTTATAAAGCTGCTGAATAATCTATTCTTACATTTCCCTTTATTGTGATCTGGTACGGAGGGAAAACATATTCATATTTGCTCATTCCGAGTTTCTTCAGCCTCACACACTCACAAATACGCGGAACACAAGTGTAGTCAAAGATCCTCCCTTTTGTTTATAGAAGCAGATAGCATGTGGAAGCTTTGGACAACCCCATTTATTTCCTGGGACTAAATTTACTTCAGGCTTTGACAGTTTGAATTCCTGTGGCCTCTGTAGGGCCTAAATCATGCTTGCAATGTAGTGCATCTTTGCATATTATTTTTTTCTCCCTCAGTGCTAAGTATTATAATGATGAATCTGCTGCTCTGGCTTTTGCCAGCTCTGGGCGGACATAACGGTAGTTGTTTAAGTTTCCAAAATAAATAGAGAATGTTTCAAAGGAGACAGATAACAGAGACGAGCCTGTGAAAATGGAATGGCTTGACTTGTGGAAGTTGGTTTTCCAAATTGTTTTTGTTACTAAGATAAGGAACATTGACTCCAGATGTCAAAGAAAGTAAATAATATATCAGTCCACAGCAATAAATGCTTGTGCCGAAGAACCAAATGGAAAATTGTATTTCTTCTAACTGTCATCTATCAAAATCTGCATCTTCCACCAATCTTAATCTTCCATATCCATATATGTGTAGCTAACCATCCATACGAAATGTTATCTGTATTCCCCTGCCTATGGTATTCAGCTCACATCTGTGAGTCTTAACATTTCAGAGCAGATGGTTCCTGCGCATCCGGTTATTAGTATGGATTTATTGCTGAACAAAATACTATTTCATTAGACAAGATTGTCTTTTAACATAGGTTAAAATGAGTATAGTTTACAGTTCTTTACTAGCAGTGATCTTTATTTATTGAATCCCATTCTGTAATTAATTAGGGATTTGTATTTCCCTGAATTTGTTTTCCGTATAGCATTTATACTTCCTGGTTACTACATTTGTAAGAGGAAATACACATTTATTGAAATCTCAGTGTGTCAGTGTGGATCATCGTCAGTGTGCCCCCCCCCCCCCCATTTCTCTGATTCCAGGCAAAATAAATTATAAATTTATAAAAAAAATGTATTGGTCTTACTTAGTATAGCCGCCACAACAATTTGATTATATAAACATCAAGATTTAAAACCTTTAAACTCTGAATAATTGAAACCTGCTAAGTAACTTACGACTGAAATTATCCAATGAATGGAATGCAGTAAAATGTACAATCATTGCCTCATAATTTAGTGGTGTCGAAATAAAAAAATAGCAGAAAGTAGTAGAGCTTCCCTGAATTTATAGTTTAATGGTTTATTTGAAGAAATTAAATCAAGTTTGGATGTGGAATTCTCAGCTGTCCCATCCCTATTGTTGCTATCAACACCTACCAGTTTACGTTTTCCCCTGTGGAAAAACCCCATTTCAGTATCCATGGGGTTTGTGGCATTATAATTTACTGAGGCTTGTCTTGAGATTGCAGATCATTTAGAGTTCATGATATTAATGAGTATATGTGCTTATTAGGGTCCATGGGAATAGTTGTTGATGGGAACAATCTGCCAGGAGAGAAAAATGATTTAACAAGCTCAGCAGGAGTGCAGCATTGGCCCGTTGCAGAGCGCTGCGATTCATCTCTTATTGTACAGCAAAGCAGCGCGACGGCGTAACATTAAAGCAGTTTATTGTGGAATTAGTGTGATCTTGTGGCATTTGTTGTGGCGTTATACTAAATGCTAATTAGACTCTACAACCATAATTAGAACCTTTTGCCAGACAGACCAATTTAACTACGACTGCAGTTAGAGCATCGTGAAGATTAACAGACACACTTTACCACACTCTCACGTGCACATGTGATGTCACACAGGCATACACAAGCATCTCACCTCATAATAACACACTTGCCTAGCTATCAAACAAGAAGAACGTGGGTGTCACACCGGCTCACCGTGTTTCATATGTTAACCTTTCCTTTCTTGTGAGCTCCTGGAGTCTGTATGGTCTTATTGGGTATTCAAGAAGTATACAAAGTTTGAAAAGTGTATTAAGCAAATGGAAATAAGAGTTTGAACCGGTTGCTGAGTTACTGTTCATTTGCAAATGCGAGAAACGCTTGTAAGCTGATGTGCTGAACTGCCACTCTTAGTGAATAAAAGGTCCTAATGTTTGTCACTGTTGCTGTGTCCTGTAATGTGGAGGATAAGGATACAGCATGCACATCATTCTGCAGCCTTGCCTGCCAGTCAGGCCGAAACGTCACTGGTATGGCATGCTCCTGTGGCTCGCCCATAAACCCAGCGACTATGTGCAGTTCCATGCCACCCACATCAGGCATTTCTCAATCATTCGTCGACACACACTTGGATAGTGATAAAACACACAGCAGGGCAAAGGTACTCCAGTGAGTTCTTGTTGTGTGTCTCCTTTAGCAGGTTTCATTTGTACAACAAATAAGAAAAACAGAAACATCTCAATGAAATGTATAAAAGAAGAGTATAAAATGTAACTTTAAGGAGATGATTATTCTCCGTCACAGCTGATTGCAAATATACCACATAAACGCACAAAATTATACACAAAATACTACCATTCATAATACACATTTATGCAACTATGTGTGCCTTAAGCCGTGGGCCTTCTCACGATTTTATTATGCTCGCATAATGACAATAAAGTATCTTGAATCTTGAATCTTGAATCTTGAATCTTAATAGTTGTGTCAGTCATACTACTAGTATAGTAGAGGTAGATACTTGTAGTTCCTGGGAGCTACAAGTGTTGATAATTGTATAAGTAGTAGTTGTAATAGTTGTAGTATGTGTATTGGTAGTGGTCATAATGGTAGTGGTCATAATGGTAGTGTAGGGGTGGTGATAGAAGTACTATTACTAGTAGTATGCATTAACATAGTCATAGTAGTATTTTTAATAGTAACAGCAACAATACAGGAACGTTCATTGCTGATGTTTGCTTAATGGAGCCACATTCAGCTGGTGGATCGTTGCACTGTTTCAGCTAAGCACCCCTCCTAAGATAAGAGAGAGGGGTGGGGGGGGTTGACCTAAGATGCTCTAAAATATACGTAAATACACTATTTATATAGGCATGCGGAACTGTGATTGTTGTCTCGAGCACGTTGTGCTTTTGGCGAAGGCCTTGGGGCCTTCTGTGAGACACTTTATCATGTTTTTGGCCCTTATAAATAATTAAAAACTTAAATTACTTGCCATGTACAAAATTCATATGCTGTGGGTTGTGGGGGGATACATGAAAATTAATTTTCGTTTCTCTAAGAGTGTGACGGGAAATCAATTAATCTTGATGTATTATTTCATGCAGGGCAGGGTAACAGCAGCAGCAGAGAGAGTGGCTACAGCTGTTCTCATTGGAGAGGCCATATATTATACTTGGCGGCTTTGACAGCTTCTGAAGGAAAAGGCTGAAGGATATCAGGCAGGTGAAGCAACTGTAAAATAAATATTAGGAAATACAAACCATTTCTTGGGAGTGTTAAATGGTAAAGGAAGTAGAAGGAAATATTATTGTTTTAGACACTTGTTTATTTTTCCAAAAAGTGTTGCCATTTGTAGCTGATTTAATTAATAATGTTCCATTTTTTTAAAAACATGTCCTGTTTCTTGACTGTGTCCTGTTGCCTCTTTGGGAGGTAAGGGGAATAGAGATTTACCACCCGTCAGATAAATGTGTCCAGGTAATTTAACACTGGGGATAAAGTGACAGAGCTATTTACTACCTGCTTTAAAGTTTTATAACTTGTCACAGTTTGAAAATGTTGTCTGTGGCTCACCAGTTTCTCGTCACAGGGTCTGTAAATAGAAAGTTACAAATGGAAATGATTCCTCCTTGTAGACGGGATGCAGATAAGTATCAAGAAAACACCAGTAATGGAGGATTACGATGCAAATGTACCGACTCTAGCAGCAAATTATTCCCCAAACCCTTTTTTTCCACCGAAATAATTGGTATAATTTTTCAACTTCATAGAAATATTTGAAACAATGTAAACAGCATCGCACAGCCATTTTTGCCACCTTACTTTTGTGACATTTAATCACAGTCATCACTTTCCTCCTGAGTGACGTCCAAATTCTTAGAACACAGTCGTGTCACCTGCTTACCGAAAGATTAATCACCAGCCTGCCAGCTGCGACTGCTGGTGAGTGACAAGTGAAATGTGTCGCGTTGCTTTCAAGCGATGCGTTTCTCCTCAGGAAGGTGTTTGCAGACAAATAGCTCAGTTGCACTGTAATAAGCAATAAAAAGCAAGAGGAGTAAGAAGTGGAAGGAAAAACTAGACTGAATTTTTTTTTTTTTTTTTTTCTGGATTTAAAATCAGAAAAAGAAAACCAATAGATCTCAGTGTATTGTTTCCCAGTTAAATATGCGTGCAGTTGTGCATATTCTCATCTGCCATTTATGAACAGATTTCACTGGTCAACAAGAGTGGTAATCAACAATCAGTAAACATCTGTTACTATCTATTAATACCCTGGCATTAGATATTTGCCCCCTGTCCCGACGGCCGGTGAAAATGTATTCCTGCCACTGATGAGGGGCAGCTTGGAACAGGCGACCGATGCCATTTGTAAATGTGAGACAACTAAATTAAAAGCCAAATGACCGAGGCCAGATGGAGCTCAATATAACGAATGGAACAAGTTGTGGAGGTGCCAGTTGTACAGGCGTTTAGGGACACTGTGGGGGGGGGGGGGGGGGGGGGATGGATTCAGGTGAACCATTGGCTGAGCAGATGAACAGGTTATTTTAACACTTACAGAGGAAGCAGAAAGTAGGGCTCCGTGCCCTCCGGCTTTATGTTGCAGTCATTCACACAAATGGACACCACTGGTTCGTGTGTGGTTTCATCGTTTACCTGGTGCCGTGTGAATGTCAGCGTGAGAGATACACATAGTAAGTATTGCTCTCGGTGCTCTGCTGTTGGATCTTATTTTTAGGATACAGGTACATGCAGAATCCAACCGTCACCTGATATGCCCTTCATTAAGTTAGTGTCAGGTTTTTCTTCCATCATATGATGATGGGGAACAGAGACATCCAAAAAATTCTCAGCTGACATTTTCTCTCTCTACAGGAAATGTATTATAGCCGAAAAGATCAGGTGTCAATCATGTTGTGGCACAATATCTAATTTTGTGACAGTATCATTGAAGCTTTGCTTGTGCAACGATATGCTGCATTTTCCACCTACGTTTCTAAAACACACGTGCGTGTGTGTGTGTGTGTGTACGTATGCATGCTATAAAGAGTTCCTCATTGTTTAAAAATGACATTACGTAAACATCCTTTTATAAATCTGTTGTATGACACAGTTTTGCGCTGAAGTGTATTATCCTAAAGTAATGTTCAGCGGCTCGGTGCACAAATGTTGCTTCATTTGTTCTGCTAGCGATGCATCACACCTGCTGCTCTCTTGGTGAAGACACGGGCACATTTGTATCTTGTAAATGGGTATAACACTCGGGTGAGGAACGCATTTGTTTGGGTTAAAGAGTGCATGTTAATGAAATAGATCATGAACGACTCCATTAAAGTAATGGATTACAGCACTTTTCTTTTGGCTTTATATTTTATTTATGACCATTTTGAATTACTTCTGTAAAAAAAAAAAAAAAAAAAAAAAAAAAAGAATATTAAGTGAGCGTTCTTCTCTATGGCACTCTCCCAAATACAATGCAGCCGGTATTTACTGAACACATTTTTTTCCCCACTGTGGCAAGTGAAGATCAGGGAGTTTGAGGGGGGGGGATTAGCTTTAGGTTAATGAAGTCTGGAGTCAAGAGAAAGATGGTTATTACTCGGTAATGTAGAGTCTTTTAATTTTCACTGTGGCAGTCAAGCCTAATGTGTTATTTTACATTCTGTTTTAGATTGCACAAAGTGGTTGCTGCTATTTGTCTTACTCATTTAAATCACCATTATTCAGACCTGGAGATGATACATTAGGCTGAACCAAATGCCGGTTACTGAATGCTAAAATATTCTTCACCAGAGACACATACTGAGTGACGAGTTTTTTTTCTTTCTCTTTGACATATAAGCTTTTAACACACACTATATCACAATTTGTTTTTATTATAATTATTTTGTGTATGTAATCCTTTTTTCCTTTTTGAGTCATTACCGGGAATCTCTGTTTTCGTCACTCTTTCAAAATGCAATTTTTGTTCAATGCTGCTGTGCAGTTGCTAACGGTGACCCTCTAGTTACCTCTCGCCTCAGATAAAGGAAGCAGGAACTGACAGGGGGTTATTTGTTATAAGGATGAGACAGGCGTGACACACACTAGATTATAAAATGCAGAGACGTCCAGAGGTCAGATAAACAATTTACCACCAAACTTTACTTCCCATAATGCTCTGTGCTCCCCCAGTCTGCTTAATATCAGGGGGTAGAGAAGAGGAGGAGATCAACTGCTCCAAAGGAAGGTGGGGATGATCATCTGACTGAGGAAGGGCAGGCACAGGAGCACAAAGGAACAGTGAGAGACGCCCCCTGGCTGATGGCAGTCAAGTTTGAATTTCTTCTTCTTCTCCCTCTCTGGGTTAATTCACAAGATGAAAAGCTGCTCTCTGTGATGTGTCATATATCAAATACAGGGCATCAGTAATCTTTGCTCAAGGGCACAGATAACAGACAGATAGACATGTGAATGAGATGGAAAAAAAAGCAACTCATCCTTTTCTGCTACCACCACGGAGGAGATAAAACAAGATTTATGACTCATCTCAGACCACATACCGGCAGCACAGACCATTTTTCACATGCTCCAAAAATTGGTACTGGAAAGCAATCTGCTTGTCAGTGTGTCCATCAGGTGCTTCAGAAGGAAATTGGGTCCTTCGGGCTTTTTGCTCTGCAGTCAGCTATTTTCTTTATAGCAGTTTTGTTTTTAATGGTATCCATAAATATATGTAGGGTTATAAGTACCTTTATCACCCTAGAAGCTTTTTTTTCAGCTTGATGTGGTCTCTGTGTGCTGTGGTTGTTTCTCACCGGAGGGCTGCCTTTGTGTGGACACTACAATTCAACGAGGCAGAGTTGTCACTTCCTTGATGGCCGGGCGAAGAGGCGATGTGACACCGTTCTTGTCGAGTTTGATTGACAAAAGATTTCTTCTGTATGGACAACCACGTCACTTTTGCACATTGTAGATAACGAGTGAGTGGATGTCATCACTCGGTTCTTGATTTGACGAATTCAAGCTGTTATAATCCTATGTTGCAGTTTTTACGGCCTCCCCTACTATCGGTAGATCAGATGAACATTTAATTTATTCAAATACACAGTATAAATTACTTCTTGTTCAGAGAAGCATTAATTATCAGCTGTACAGCATTTCCACTTTTTTTTTCTTTCTTTCTTTAGTATATTTAGTATCAGTAGCCAAGTATTCTTGTCACATTGACAACTGTCAATATGGACTTCCGTGTAGTGTTTAAATGATTCATATCAGGACTGCATATTAAAGAAACGGCAGTCGTTCAACAGGTGTTTTTAAATTGGGACTGCCACATTCTGCAGGCGTGTAGCATATGCTTCTATTGCGTGGCTGTGTAATTTTACCAGTGCTTCCTGGCTGCCATGTTGGAATGGGACACTGGAGATGCCCCGCTGTGCAGTGAGGGATGATTGCTCAGAGAGCTGCATGACTGTATGTTATGGATCAAGTTGCACTTGGGAAAACATTTCAAGACTCCTCTGGGAGAATTTTTTTTTTACGGGGACAGAAGGATCATCTTAAAGCAATAGGCTTGTTGACTTTGATATCCTATCTGATACCAGCACTTGCACAAGTTTACAGCCCTGAAAACAGGCTTGACATTAGAATATCCTCATATGTGCAAGCAAGGGGATTTGGCCCACCACAGGGGTTTGAGGGGTGTGTTTCTGCATGGCTTAGAGGAGTGAATGTTTCCGTAATTTGAGTGCTGTTCCTGCTTATACCAGAGCAGCTTGTGAGACAGAGAAACGGGCAAAAGAGAGGGGAGGGCAACAAAAACCTGCACAGCATAGCAGGCATATGTTCTATGAAGGTCAGCGTGAGATGCAGGGAGGGAGAGCGAAGAGACTGATAGCATACACTTGTTTTGCACATTGTCGCATTTGCCTCTTGTCTCCTGTAGCCCCTTGAGCTCTGTCCTACCTGCTGTTCCTGTCTAGACGACTTGCCAAGTGTGACATCTGTTCTAAGATGAAAGTATGGGTAAAATATGAATGTCAATATCCTCGCCGTGGACAGAAAAAAACCCAGAGTGAACGGAAGAGTGTCTGTCACTGTGCTGCAATCATCCTTCAAATGAAAGGTTACTGCACCACGTTGTGTGCCGGAGAAATGACAATTTTTAATCAGCCAGCAGGGGACACATCTGTCAGAGCAGAGGCTCAGTAAAGCTGCAGTTAGGTGCCGAGGAGAACAGACACTGATCAGCACAAATCACCCCCCCCCACTGATAAAACAGTCCTAAATGTGAAAAGTCCTCTTGGGAATTACAAATTACATTTGACTTTTCTGTTCTCACAATGATGAAATGAAGATGTTTACTGGGGGCTGATTAAATTAGACACGTGTTTTGTGTGCTTTGGTGACAAATCACCTGCTGAAGACCAGCAGTAAAGGTAAAGGCCGGATTTAACAAAGCACATTTAAGAAAGATGCAAATGTTCACAAATGAAACTCGGGTCTATTGTTTCTTCCTCTGTTCTTCTTTGCTTTGTCTGTGTCAGTAAAATGAAGAAAGTTCATTTCCTATCTTGAATAAATGATTAAAAAGAGACCCTTCTGTTAACGGCAGAATAATAATAGTTTATCAAAGTAATGTCACAGTCACACTTGATAACCTCTTTATTATGAGACTGGGGATTGGTTTGTCATGCTCAGCGTTAGATAAATGATCAAGATCTGTACTTTCTATCTCGTATCTTTCGAGCAGAGCATGGTAGGCTAGATCTAACGTAGAATTGCCTTCTAAGTGGGTGAACTACTGTCCTCTCTACATCACCGATGTACAGAGGATAACAGTTCTTCATCTTTTGTCTGGTTGGTGAAAGTGTAAGTTAAGACCTTTGGTTTTGCCCTATCCAGAGGCCTTAGCCTTCAGATTACATCTACAGAGGAGTAGAAAATGTTCAGGTCTGGAAAAGTAATTGTAAAACTAAGGTTAGTAATTTTGTGGTATTAAATTGCCTGTCAGGCCTAAATGAAGTAGTGCTTCTGCACTGCGAAAAGCTATACATACCTATGAGGAAAGTGGTGTAGCTTTACCCAAAGAAAGTATTATATTCCTCCATCAAACTATTTTTTTTTTTTTATCATTCAGCTTAGTTCTTGGTGTTGTATTAAGAGATTTAAGTCTCATTAATCCATCCCTGGCCCTTTGTGATTTAAACCGTTATTACAGAACTCTCTCACAGTAGAAATGATGCATGAATCACATTTGTACTGTAAGACAAATGCTTCTCTGAGGGAGAGGGAGAGAGAGAGAGACATTTTCGCTAGTTAAAGGGACCCTCATTAAGCTCTCGTTATTGGATAAGTGGCTCTCATTTTCTCTGTGAGATTCCAGGCCTGACTAACTGGTCTTTATACCTCTCTGAAGATTGAATTTTTGCATCGCTGCTGGCATAATATGTTCTTTTGTGGTGTAATTTGTTGTTCTTTTTTTCTTTCTACCGGTACTTTGTCACACTGAGAGAGAGAAAGAAAACCATCAGTCAGTGCTGACCAGTCATATAATAGATAAATATAATCTAATATAGATGCCGCCAGTAGATCCAAGACATACTCTAACAAAGCTGAATAATAAACCAGTGATAGTTTTAAAATTCTTTCAGTGTCTCTAATTTCCTCTCCTGCAGTCTATTTGACCATTTGAATTTGTATTCATTTGCAGAATGACAGATGCTGTAAGTCCTTCTATTCACCTTACCATTGACAGTTTCAATAAATTCCATATCTAATTATCATTCCCAGGCAATTGAAATACCTTTGTATTCCGTGAGAGAATGTCGATGGCACAGAGTGCATTGTTCTAGAAAGACTTATTGAGCTGGGTGTCACTTCACGGTGATTTAAGACATACCAAAGAACACTCTGTTTGTGTGTGGTATAATTAAACTGGGTATGGACTACACCCAGACTGCTAAAGACATCACTCAAGAAAGATCTGTGTTGTTGATTGTCTTTGTGCAGACTGATTTTTCACTCTTGTACTAAATAGCTCACCACCTCCTTTTCCATTTCCCTCTTCAATCTGTACAATTTTACCATGCACAAATATAAAAATATATTTTTATTGAATGAAAACTGAGATTGATTGACATATTTGCTTTATTATTCTGGCAATATTTGTCAAATATGAATTGTCCCACCATTAATAAGGACATTAAAAAAGACTTGTAAATATATTTAGAAGAAAAAATTCAGTAATGATTTACATAATGTCACTTCCTATTTGGTCACTATGTCTTGTGACAGATACAATATGACTATTTCTTTTTGAGGGTGTTTCCTTCACTGGAGGAAAAGCGATTGCAAGTCACCCTTATTGGCCACTGGAGATGCTCTTTGCTGGAATGACATCTGTAATGGCTAGGGGCGTGAACCCAACAGGACATCCAGCAGGTGCCAGAACCTGACACTTCCTGAAGACACTCGGAACAAAGTTGTGGGTGGTGATGCTGATCATGGAGACTTTTGGGCTTGGTTTGAGGAATCGTAACATGATGTTACGATTTCATGATGTGGTGTTTCAGTGGCCCTGAACCACCACTCTGGGGCTCCACTGGATAACTTGGGGCTCACTTGACTGTAGTTACAGGAAGCCCATTGTGAGGAAGGACAAAATCCAGTGGGGGAAATGGTGTAATCCTGGCTCTGTCCTGGATCAGTCAGTTTGGATTTCACACAGGCCCCACGATAAGGCCTAGTGCAGCCAAGGGTTCCGGACACTGCGTTCCTTTGGAAACACCTCTTCCTTTACATCATAAAGAGTAAAACTAGACTCATTCCTGAACAAAGTGTGGGGCCTGTCACTATACCCTGCATATTTACTGGTTTGAATGTGGAGTTAAAGTATACCAACAATTCAAATAAAGAATAATTACTTGTGACAAATCGGATGGCATCTTTTCTGCTAGACCATGTACTCTATGTTGTGTTATGTAAAATAATTAAAATGGTCCCATTCCATGTTGACATTAACCCCTGGTGCCTCATAATTAGGCCCGAGCGCCTATCCTAGTTTTGTTTTCTAGTTGAAGATACTCTCTGGAACTGGATTTTTTGATAAAAAATATAAGAAGTATACTTCTTAAAAATGAGAATGTGCCGAAATCTTGGTTGTTTATTACTTTTGGACCTCTTCTAAGTTGCTGTGCCAACACAAAGTAACCACGGGATACTTGACTATCTTACTAAATCCCAATATTTTCTCACAGATTAATAGACTGAGGAGCAGGTTTCTCTGCCCGTACTAACAGAGATTTGTCACATGTGATGACAGAATTCTTTGTCACAAAGAATACTGTCATCTATGTGACAAAGTGGGTGGCGCTGTTGCCCCACAACGAGAAGGTTATGCAACTTGGTTGAATTGGTTACTAAAATGTCCGTAGACGTGAGTGTGAATGATTGTCTGTCTATGCACGGCCCTGGGATGAACTGGTGAATTGTCCGGGGTGTACCACTCCTTTTGCCCGTATACTGCTGGGATAGGCTCCAGCAATACCCGCGACCCGGATCTTGGATAAAGCAGTCAGGAAAAATAATGAAGCACATTATGAATGAATAAACTGGAAGTGCGCTGTTTTTAATGCTTAAATATTTTAGGCCTCAGATCTTTTGTGAAGAAAACTATCTACGGTCAAATTGTATGATTATACCATTACAGTGGATGGAATAGAGGACAATAAGGTAATTTCCAATGTGATCCATGCCCTTTCTTGTTCAATTAGACAAAGCATAGCTCACACAAGTGACATTGAAATAAATTGATGTAATGACAAGAATTCATGCCTTGCAAAGCTGAGAAGTGAAAATCCACCCCTGCAATTTCAAGCTTTGCACTTGGCATGGCATGTAATGTGATTTCTATTCCAGTCTGAGGAAAACAAATCCCTTTTCGCTCTGTTTTACATACAAGTATAATATGTAAGGCATCTGTGGTTATTTCAGGAGGCACAGAGAGAGCGCTGCAGGGGTTGCTGGGTTATTCTTCACCTATGCTATGGAGAGCAGATAATTGCTCCATGGCCAGAAGGCTTTGATTGGATGGCTAGTTAATGATCACAGCAGTAAGATGTCTGTTTCTCTGTGGACACCAGGAACTCTGTAACATATGGCAGCGAGAAGTGGGCGGATTTTTTTTTTTTTTTTAAGTTGCACTCCTCATTTTCCTTATGACCTCTTACAAGGGTCACAGTGTCACGCAATGCCATACAATTTTATGTTAGCCATGGGTATTTCTAGTGCTTTTGAGAATTAAGAAAATTCAAGTATAGATTTCACCACAAGAGTACACCACATGCCCGACATCCAATTTAAAATTGTTTCAGATAGATTCAAGTTCTGAAAACCTGGTATCTAAAAACACCATATAATGTGCTTCAAGGTATTATATTTTTGCGACAGAGTTTTGCTTGAGCATTTGATTTAGCTTGTTTGAAAGGTCAGCGGCTTCAAAGCCCGCCATAAATTGTTGCAATTTTCTATCAGCCTACTTTCATGCCTACGCCACACTGTGTTAGCCAGCGTATATATTAGGGATGGACTATGGATTTTCTCAGCCCAGACCAATAAACTGTAATGATCTGTTTCTCATGAGTAATACGCATACGATAACTGTGTTTTTTTGAATGTTAAAATGGAGTTAATAGTCTGTAGTTTATGTGCACCTGAGGGAAGAAAAGCCAAGGTGATTTAATTTTTAAAAATGTTTATTGATATTACCCTCCCCTCTGAACCCCTGTGAATCATGCAGGATATCAAAACAAATATGATCTTTTAATTAGGAGTGCTGCAGCTCGTCACAATAAAACGTAGCAAAATTGTGATGTTTTCCAACATATTGTACTCGAGTATACATTCTGTTAGGCTTCCGTGCCAAAACTCTTGAGTGAGGATTGGCGAACACATTTGCTATTTTGACATTCCACTCCAATCAAATCTTACCAACGTTGACATGATGTCTATATAATTCACTTTCATCACAATGTTTTCCACTTTAAAAGAAAAGCATGGTTCTTTTTTTGTGGATTACTTGAAACAAGGGTGGTGGAAGAGATTTGTTGTCTCCTATATCTATGCATTACAAGAAATATATAGCACTTATCCCTAGTACCACAAAATGACAGGTATTGGGGTCAAATGCTTTGCATGCAACACACACACACACACGCACACAAACAGAGCTTGCTGTTTGTGCACCGTTGTCCCCTCTCTTTGCTCTGTCTCTAAAGAAATCCGGGTTGCTCTTGTGATGGCAGGGATCCCTCTCAACAAACACTGTCAGGGCTGAAACGTGGATTCTTTCTCTTTTCATTCTGGAGCCTTATGTTCTGCTGCAAGTTTACATGACCCTTCCTCTCCTCTCCATGGAAGCGTTTGAGTTTCATTCAACTGCTTTTGTTTGGGCACATAAGGAGGCATTGTTGCTCAGGTCACAGCAGAGGGATGCTTGGGGCAGGGGTTGATGCAAGCGGACCATTCTATCTGGCCCAGCATCGCTGTCTAATGATGTCTCATGTGAGAGACTCCAGGCCAGCAACACTTCATGTGGCAACAGCGAGATATTTCAGTTGATATCCCAAAAAGAGAGAAGATGTCCTCGATGTTTGCATAATGAATGATGGCATGTCATGCAAAAGAAAACTTTTCTTTTTTTTTTTTCAAACTTGTTTCAGAATGTTTGTAAGTAATTTATATCCTATAAATTGCCCTGTCCTGTCTGCCAATTTCTCGCTTCAGTAATGTTGAGTTGTTTACTCAAGCACATCAACCCGCTTTTCACTCTCACTTAAACTGAATGAGCTTTCGGCATCTCCAGCGTTCCACTAACTCTGGTTGACAATGTTCGATGTGTCCATCACTTCATTTCTTGTTCAAGGAAGACAAGACAATGGATTTATTAGGGAGACAGTTGAATTTCTTTTCAAATCTCATCATTCTGTTGAATGTCTAAAACCCAGACAGTTGACGTGCATATGACAGCTGTCACATTCATCACAGTCACAAACGAGCAGGAACACATGGGCTGCTGTGTCTGAAGATTCACAGTGCAGCATTGCTTTCAGGGCTCTGTGTGGGATCATGAAACGCTCGGCGTTTTGACTTGTGCTGCGTGATTTATCTTAATTTGGTCTGAGCCCACAGCAAAAATATTTATTCGGATAACTGCTATGGCTTTGACGTGAAATAAACAAATCCCTCATGTTGTATCACTGTCCATCCAATTTGAAACAAAAAAACACTTCTCACTTCCCAAAAGTAATATGTCATAAGAAAATAGACCGCCATAGGGCCCTAACAGTTTGGATTATGTAGAGAACCATTGATTGCCCCCCCCCCCACCGGCGGAAAAGTTTTCCTCGATTGCCCTATGTCCCTACTACCACTACAGAGCTGCCTGCTCCACAGAGGAGCCGCCGTGAGCGGTGATGAGGCGGTGTATGCTGTCTGGAAACCTCTCAAAGCTAAAGATTAAACCCCCTCCTCCTCTCCTCCCGTTCATTGCTTTGCTCCCTCACGCCCACATACTCAATTTTTCCATGAAAAAAGCTGCATTTCATCAGCTATATGCTCCCTAGAAATTAGAAACCAGGGACGGGCTTAACCACCTATAAGCTTCTCTGTAGGCTTGTGTTTACGATAAAGGGAAATGAGTGGAAAGTGGGTTTTATCAGTGAAAGTTGGTTGAATTGTTAGCTTGAGTGATGCTTTTTGTCCCACATGGTGCAATCAAGGCTTGGCTTTGAGGAATATTCCCTTGTGTCTTTGTACACCAATTGTTGTGGATATTGGCTATGGGATTTTGCAGGCCCTGCTGTAGAGTACATCATCTGAAGACACATCAGTATTGCTTGCTATGCAAATAACAAAGAAAGCTGTATACTTTGTGACATCCAGGCGAGGTTTTGTGCCTAACTAGGTTGACTAGCAATTTGTGATGTGTGTGAAAGTCAAATACTCTATTAAAGGTTGTTGAATGTTAAGTAACCTGTACTTGATCTGATCTTTTCATGTTCAAAGCGCAGATGTTTGCAGCCATTTTAGAGTTAGTTTATGAAGGACTAAATTAAGGAATTTTTTTAAATGTTCCGACTGCATATAGGTTTCAAGGCCAATGGTCATGACATTTGTGCACAACATGTCATATAATATTTACACTGAGGAATAAATGTTTGTTCAAAAACATGAAGCTTTTCTAAGCAGTGCAGTTGCAAGCGAGTCGATTATTATGAGATGATGATAATGCAGCCTGTGAGTGGCTTCATCAGTTTGGGCTAAGCCTCTACAAAGACCGAGCTCTGTCTGTGTGTTCTGGATTTTAAGAGGTCAGTTTATTTGTATCCGTATGGTACAAGTTGTGCTCACACCTCGGCGCCATTGCATGCTACAGTCTGCTTCCTGTTACGTCTTGTCTCCTCACTTTTCAGTTTCATTTAACCTGGCCTCATTCTTCCTGCTCCTTATCAGAGTTGGTGCTGGCATGATCTAAATGAGGTGAGTCAGTGGGCCGAGACACTCCCACCATCTAGATGGGATCACCATCAAGATTGGGTTTTTACTATTGAGCTGACAAATGAATGTGCAGGCTCAACGGCCTCTACAATGATTTGTTCTGCATGAGCATCAATGCAAATACTTGGTCTTCCAGAGTGAAGAAAATGCATCCCAACACTGGGTGGAAGCAAGTCAAGCAACCCTCATCTGTTTTAATCTGTGTTTCCAATTGAGGAAAAAAATACGAAAAGGTTATTCTTGATCAATAGTTCGAGAAAACCCAAGCCATCTGTCTTAGCGATGAATACATTATGGTTTCATTCAAAGAGAAGGGACAGATTTTCCAGTTTGGTGATTTATTTGCTCTTGCTTATTAACACCTTTCATTGTCCCAGAACACAACTGTTGTTTCATCAGGCCCTAATTGACTGTAGGATTTTGCTGAAGTGTATTATCAATCTCTATCTGTTTTATGTGGAAGGACATTGATTAATGGAAATAGCTTTTCTTTGTTGACTGAACTGGACAGCGTTGCTGGCTGCTGCCCTGGTCATGTAATGGATCTCATAAGAACCAAGCCACCAGATCAATAAAGCATTGAAATAGAAAGATGGAATTCCCTTTCTCCCTCTGATGATGGGGTCATTGGCTGAATTTGTTAGATTTCAAAACGTTTAATTTTCTTTTTGGTGTAGAGGTAATTTGTCAAAAAAAGGGGGCCAAACAACCATCTCAAAATTTTTCTCTTCCTTCTCAGCCTCAGACCCATTAAAATTCCTCTGAAGTTTTTTACATATCACCACATCAAGTGCACATAAATTATAAATGTCTCATATAGCAGTCTTGCTCTTGTAGCCCCCGGGTTCCCTTGAAACTGATTTGGTGTCTATGAACTTTGTTGTTACAAGGCTCACAGAAAATTGGAGTAATATGCTCCCCCTGTGATTCATCATTCACTGCTTATAATGCAGAACATACCATAATAAACATCTCCACCTTCATCTGTTACTTTGAGATTGTGTTGGTTTACCATTAATGAATTTTCTTCCAGGAAGTTGGTTTGAATATTTATGCACGTGAATCACTTTGTCATAATACGGCTGCGAGTTTCGGTGTGCATGCTTCTTTCAGACATCACAGGCAGACTGGAAAATTCTTTCAGGTGCAGTAAAAGTCTGGAAGTCGGCTGAGGGCCTTTTCCCAAACAGTGATATCTTTAATTGCCATCATTTTTATCATCTAGGAAAAGGAATGGATGATGGACAGGCGCAGTCTAAACTTGAATTTGGAAGTTTAGTCTTTAAAATGCACGACAAGCTTTTCAGGAAAAGAGAAGGGGAGTAATAATGTCTAAAAAAAATTCAAGTGGTCAACATTGACAAAGTGTACCGGTAATCAAGCCTGTGATGTCACCCATATGTTTTCTAATGGGAAGCTTCAAAATTCTAAATTGGATGTATTCCAATCCTGCATCCTTTGTCAGTTTACTAGCCCAAGAAAACGTGAATACAGATGCCACTGTGGCTAAAGATGCTTAGTCAATTCCCACCTATACCAAAACTAGGGGGGCACGAATTGAGGCTAGGAAGGCTAACTCGCCATGTACAAATAATATAGCAACAGTAATGGCTTCAAACTTTGCTGTCCAAGAGCCTCAATCTTTCTTTATCCAAGCATGTAGATGATGGTGCATGCATGCCCCTTCTCATTTGAGTCAGTGGTGTCATAGATAAGCAACAACTATTCAATCCCATTTGCTTGATATCATGAATGCATATTCCGAATGCATCCTAGCTTGTAAGGATTTCAAAAGTAAGATTGAAGTCATGTTGCAGAACTGAGTGCATCATGTTAACAATGTGTAAAACAAAAGACTAAAATTGAAACCCAATTAAAGTGACCTTTTCTGTTCAATATTAGGTTTGCATTGTGCAATCACCGTGTGATCTTTCATCTAATTTTGCCAGCATTTTAACAATACAGGCATTGTTTTGGATGCAACAACATCTGACAATGTGTTGTAACTCATGACCGTATTTATAACTTATTTACTATCACTGTTTCCTGGGTTTCTCTAAACTTTGATTCCCAGCCTTCGAAAAAAAAGCAGGTGGTGTGTGCCAGTGTCTGAGTCATTTTTGTTCTGACCACCTCCCTTCTTAACTTGTAACCAGCTGTGCAATAAAAACAAAACATGATTTATTAGTACTAAATACTTTGAATAGCCTTGGACTTGTTCATCCATGTTAGCATTCTTTCTTGCCATATCCATATATTATTTGTTTGCCCTTTCATGTGGGTTGTCAGGGATATATCCACTGCCTGCAAGGATAATAGTCCAGCAGTGAAAGTATGTTGGCCACTAATGTCACTCATGAAGGATTCAGGTTTTGGCAATGTCAGCAACATGGATCAAAGTTATTGCATTATTGATGTATATTCATGGTGCTGTGGTTAGTTGATGGCACACGGGAGTGATTCTGTTATGAGCAGGCATCATTGAATCTTTTCCCTTGAAGCTGCCTGTCTTTTAGCCGTCAGAATCCCTCCGTCTTCTTCTATTTTTGGGGGCATTTTTCTTTATCGGCGAAATGGAAAACATGTGGCCGGAGTTGTCATTTATTAACATATGGCAGAAAAAGTGAAACAGGCCAGGGAATGGCTCATCAGGAACACTCATTCAGGATGATGAATATAGCCAAATGCATATTTGTCCGTAAAACTTGCAGTGTGGATCAGCATCATTAGGCATGAGGAATAGGTGGAGCACGCTGAGAAGTGAATGCAGCAAACAGATGTTGCAGATTTTCTCCGGCATCTTTCATCCAGGGTACCATCATTAATAAAGTTGAAGGTGATCCCTGTGTTTTCATCTAATAAGACCAAATAAAGTGTGGTGGGATTCTCTGGAAATTGCTGAGTAAACGGAACATCGCCATGGGCTCTTAAACAAGGCCCCAAGGTCCTCTCTCTGGGTTTGAAGTCTTGGCCACATGACACTGTAGTTAGGATTTGTAGTGTAAATCGTATTAGTCAGCACATGCTTAGGAAGTCCTTTAAGACATAGATTGCAGGAGAAAAATCTGAGTATTATAGTATGGTCAACTTCTAAGATAAAAACAGTTATGTTTGGATTTCCTATTTGGGAATATATTTTAATTAACATCTACATTTTACAAGTTTACACTGGTACAGCTGAGTGTCCATCTTTTCCTTTACCATGTTTTTCTGTGAGTTTCAGAATGGTTGGTGTGATGCTATGAGTATGCCAGGTGACTGAGCCCCATGTTCAAGCAGCTTGGCCCCCTTGTAGAGGGTCTCCATCTTTGTCAGGCTTGTCTCATTTTATAAACAGGCCAAGACAGAGAAGCTTTACCATGAATAATGCCTTTGGTCCATAGAATCCCAACACCTATAAATCTTAATAGAGGTTCCCCGATTCCAATGGGCAGCCACATCTCTTTCTCACCACGGCCAGCTCTCTTCCACCTCCCTTGCAGACTTTCCCAATTTTCTCTTCTCCAAGTTTAACCCACAGCGATTTGAATTTACCCATGCCATAATTTACCTACAAACAGGATTACATGCATATAGCTCATGCAAATCAATAACAAATGTCAAGAATGCTTAGCCACTGGTGGTTTGCTAAATTCAATTTATCACTCGGGGAATCACAGGAAGGGAATTGCCAACAAATGGAGTCTGATCATTTGCATTGGACCTGTTGTCAAATGCTTGAAGAGTGCATTTTTCATTTTCTGTACAGTAAATTGCACTTGGTTGTGTGCTTGTTTCAAGGGAACTAGCAGAGTCCCTGCTTGCTGCATTCAGTATGGAAACCTCTCATGAGCTGCTTTAGATTTTAGAGCAATTACCAGATAAACAGATTGTTTCACAACCTTACACTAGCTGATTATTGCAAAATATGTGAAAATAAACCCATCCTATTTGCTAGCCATGATTACAGCAATGACCATACCATTATATTTGTGCTAATATGTTCCGTTAAAGGCAAAACAAGCACATAAAGAAGTTGCGCTCTTGTAGCTTGAACCGCATCAGTCGGTCTGATGCAAATGACATGTTGCATTTTTCATGCTTTACAACTGAAATATATTTGTTGGCTTTGAAGTGAAGCAAAATAGACTCATAAATCACTGATTTTGCGTATACAAGTTTCTTAGTCATCAAGAAGGCTGTGCACCATTGCAGCGAGATCGGGTGCGCGTTGAGATGATGAGCGCAGATATCGACACTTTCAGAGACATCTTGCTTTGATATGTCCGTCTTTGCCTTCGGGCTGAATCTGGTCAACTTCATGTCCACCGATTCACCAATCTGAGCCTGATTTGGATTCCTCATTAATATTTGAAGTGCAATTACAGTCCATGCTGAGGCGGTGGATTTTGTGAATTCAATATTTCAGTACTCCACCTTAATTCAAATAGAGTTTGTAGATGATTCAAGGTTAATAGATATCCAACAAACTGTCCTACTGTTTTCCAAAGGCAAAGCTTGTCTCACTGTTATTAGTGGACCAGCTTGTCTTTTATATCGCGATGTTAACAGTGTCCTTTGAAAATATATTTTGGCTTCTTTAATGTGTTTTAAGAACACAGTCATTTCCTGATCTTAATGAATTGCCTACTGTCTCAAAAATGTCTTCCCTCAAGAGTTACCACACTTCCATATAATCCCAATCATCCCTTTTTTTTGATCTGTATCAGGGCCGCACTTACGTTTGCATCCAAATGCCATAAATTTGTATAATGAATATGCCATACCTCTGATTCAGTTACTTTGGCATTGTTCCAGGAACCCCTCTCAACAAACAGCGCCCGACTGTTCCCCCATTTGATCGTGAACACATTCAATCACGGTGCAATGATCGCTGAATGTGTCTTAACAACCTCTATGCTGCGTTGCAACTGGTGCTCCTGCAACTATTCCCCTTGCCTGGTTCAAAGATAAATTAGCAGCTTTTAAATAATGCACTGAACCCTAATTCTCTTTGATTAGTAGCAAGTTAGATGCTAGTGACTCATTGGAATTGATCATCAGCATAAATAATGACTGAATGAACTGATAAAATGCAAAGTTGCCAGCCATCATGAATCAAATGAAAACCACTTGGTGTGGAAGTCATTGGAATTAGAAGTCCATGCTCCTATTAATTATGTTGGCTTGCCAAGGCGACAGTGTTATAAATCAGTTGTGAAAGGTACTTCAGCCGGCCGGCCTGCCCAGCAAGGCCTGCTGCCTGCAAATGTCTCTGTATACCCCTCTAATTGTTTCTTAAGCAAGCCTCCTCCAGAGACTGTGGCTAGTAGACAGAGTTTAAGGATGGAATGGAACATGTGGGAGAAGTTTGCACTGTTTTCAGTTTTGTATGTGTCCACTACACAATGTCAGCCTTTATATAACAAAATACAAAGTCATTACTTTTTTTCCCTCTATTCATCTTACATATTTTCATCGATTTCTTGATACTTTGTTTTCACTTCTTGTGCTCTTCCTAGTAGAACTGCTGCACACCCAAGCAGAGCACTGTTAGAATGCTGCAATATTTGCTGAAATGTGAATTAAACATTGCTGGAATCACAGAAACCGATGTGTGTACAAATGCGTGAAGGCTCCCCACCATCAATCACATGTGCCTGAGTAGTCTGTCTGTGAGTGAATTTGTGATACCATTAGACTAATTGCATTCCTATGCAGTTTGCTGTTCTGCTGGACTTAGTTGATTTTACAGTGTTTAGCTCTTTTTGAGGTCAGACAAGAACTTGTGATGCTGCTTGTAAGCACCTGCAGAGATGTCAGTAATGTAACAGACCAGCCATGCAACAGGTCAAGGCTGAATAGTGTTTTTCTTTAGTTTTAGTTTATCAACTGGGTGAACTGTTGGGTCTACTTATATACTCAGTGTGGGACTGTGGATTTTAAATACTGAACAGTAACTCTCTCCTGGTGTAATGGCTCCATAACCCCTGTGCCTCTATGAATACTTCTCTTTTAGCTTGTTGGTTATCCGAAATGGGCTTGTAATCTCAATCATCTCATTTTCCCCTGGACGTCCCGCTCTCTTTACATCACGAGTAAATTACTTCCTGCACTGATGTCGCCGGACGACTCTGGACTCACAAACTATTACACAGCGTGGACAAAATGGCTCTCTTTTTAAATGAGGCCTTCTCTGTCAATCCATTACCCAGCTCTCTGCACCCCCTCACCCCTACCCCCCAATTCCTTTCTCTCTTGGCTCAGTACATTGTGTACTGCATGTGTGTTTGTGTGTGTGCATGTGTGTGCAGGAAAGTCCCCGTGAAACCATTTAGGCAATAGAAACGGAGTGGGCCCGGGCCTCAGGTGTCTGTGTCACAGTGATGAATCACATAGAACACATATTAAACCTTCCTCATGTGAGGACCTGTGTTGAGCTGCACCCTTTCCCTGGCTGCCCTCTACCCCCCAAAAAAAGATCCATTGGTGGAAAAAAAAGAAAGAATTATAAATACGACTGTGCGCTCTGCACATAAAGGCCGGCCTGTCCCTGAGAAATTGATTTATTGGATTCCCTGACATTTTAGTTGTGGTCGTTATGTTATATTTATGGGGGAATTGCTGGGGCCTCTCATTATGCTCTCCTAATTTATTTTACATACTTTTATGGCCGCTTGTGCTCAGCAGGCCTTTACGGCAGCTGTTATTGAAAAAGAGAAAAAGGCAAGTACATATTGATCAAGTTTTACATGTTTATTGCCGAGATTGTAATTTATTTTACATTGTTTTGCTTTTTGGACCGAACAACTCTTATGTCAGCAAAGGAACATGATGTAAATATTTTCATAGCCTCTATATTTTACTCTCTGCATTGTCATTTCTTGTCTTTAATGTTTTAAATTATAAGTTTCTGTATAAGTTAGTACTGACAAATAGACTTTAAATTATGTCTAGCAATGTAAATTGCAATACATGACTGAAGTCAATTTTATATATATTGAAGGGCAAAACTGTCTAACAGCAACACATTTTTTTCCCCCCCAAATGGCACGTTAAGATGCCTTTTTCAGGTTGTTCAACGGGTTATGTAGCATTGGGCATGATTAAGTAATAAAAACAATAAAATTAAATTACTTAAACTTTTGATGCATTAAATAATGTCCCAAGATCATTCCTCTGCATAAAGGATGTGTAATTAACAGCTGAGATGAAGCGGTTATGAGCTGCTTCTTATTAAATTAAAGTCTAAAAAAGGTTCTTTCAGTGAAGCCCCAGAACTTGATATATGCTCATGCAGCTCTGAGCATCACCTACCATGAAATTTAGTGTTTCCAGGATATTTAACATTAAGACGTAGTTAAAATTAATTCTATGCGCAATTTCTCAAAAAGAAAGCTGATAGCTAATGTCAATAAATCGTACTTGGCCTGAAATGGGGGGGATCGTAAATCTGTTGCTCAGTGCCGCCCCACAATGTGCTAGTCAGGGGTCGAATGGGGGTGTGAAGTGGGGTGTACGAATGAGGAAGATGGATTTGCCGGCAAGGGAAGAAGAAGGGTGATTTGAAATCCTTGACACTGATTGGTGAAGATGAGGCCTGGGTGTCCTTGTGATGACATTCAGCTCTTGATATTTGTTTGGCTTTAAATAATGCCCTGGACAGGGCCGGAGAGTGATGGCCACCAGGTCGGCTGACATTGCAGCCTGTGCCAAGGTGAATGACTTCAAGGCACTTCCTCTCTCTCTCTCTCTCTGTCGTTCTGTCTTCCCCTTCATCTCTCCATGTCTTTCTCTTTCCATCTCTGATCTGTCAATACACATCCATTTGTTTGATGGGTCCTTCTGAGGAGCTTGCAGCTGACATGCTGGTGTCTTTATTTCCACCAGCAATCCTTTTAGAGTTGGCTTCAGCCATCAGTCATGCCACTGACAAGCAGCGCTGGCTGCAGCACCTCGACAAGCCTCTGTCCACTCCTCCTCGTGACTCTATCATTACAAAGCAGGAGTACAAAGAGACATTGCACGAAGACGAAAGGGAACAAAATGGAAGTGGATGGACATTCAATAAATCTATTCCTGAGACTTCATCTCCCATTCCTCCGTTCTTACCAGTTTGCATCTTCCTCGCACCTCTCTTTTCGTCCATATGCAGTATGTAGTCTCGGATCACCAATAAGAACATTTGCAGCTTATTTCCTCCCAGAATGCAATTCTTCCAGTGTGCATGACCAGCAGTGGAGCTGGGGCCCGTGGGTTTGGGGTCAATGTTCACTCTGATTAAAAAGCATCTTCTCCAGGGAATGACAAACTTTCCTGGTGCTGTCATGAAGAAGTACGACATTCCTGTATTCCCCCTGCAGGTGGCTGTGACAGGCTGACCAATAAGAGGGCTGCAGGTTTAAATCTGCCAAATCTTTAGACAAAACTAAAGGCTCTTCCTTTCCTATGAAAGAGACACAGTCCTGCTGCTTGATTGGCAGCAATTACACACACAAGTGCTTAGTGCATATAATTACAAGTAATTGGCAAATAGTAGGGCCTGACTAAACAGAAATGGTTTCATTATGTTTAATTAACACCTACTTGATTATGGTTAATTACTAGTGTTTGATAATGGCGGAGAAAGTTGTCAGTCTAGAGACGAGCAGGAGCCATCTGGATCATTGGTAACCATATGCTGGTGCCTTGCTTCGCTTTGCTGGGACCAGCGCTGTCATGGCCTCCAACAGTGGCAGGTGCCTGCAGAACATTACTCAGCATCTGCACCAGGTGTAAACACAACTCAATAAACGTGTCAGTGTGTATGCGCGTGCACGCACACACGCACGCACACACACACACACGTATTCAAACAAGCATTCACAGACACCTCTGTTAAGGATGCAATTAATTGCTTGCTAATTGGACAAGACAATTTGAGCTGAATTTCATCCCGATTTTATTATGTATGTATACACTGTATCCATCCTTTTTCTTGCAGATGAGACGATTGTCTCAGGGACAGCTGCTTTTCCGCCTCGCGGGTCACAGGAGTCGCTGGAGCCTATCCCAGCTTGCTATGGGCGAGAGGCAGGGTACACCTCGGACGCGTCGCCAGCGCATCACAGGCCCGCACAGAGACAGAAAGCCATTCACGCAGACACTCAAACACTATTTTGAGTAATCAATTTACCTAAGACAGGAGAACCCGGAGAAAGCCCACGCAGACACGGGGAGCAGATACTAACACCGCACAGAACCCGGTACCTTCTTGCTGTGGTAGCGCTAACCACTACGCCACACACAAACATACATATATATGTTTGTTGTTTTATATATTACATATTTATAACACATCAAGGTAAATGTCAGTCCAAAACTTAAGGGAAGGTTGGAATCGGTGCCACTAGGAGCCACAATAGAGTTCCCAAGGAGCCGAGGAAATTATTCCGAACAGAAGGCTCCCCGCTGTAAACAAAAGAAATTACCTAAAATTCACTATCTGTCCTTGTTAATTAGCAGCACACGGAATGTGAAATTAGCTATGACGCACCAGAAAAAGAGAGATAAATAGTTCCTTACAGAGAAAGAATAAAGTCAAGACTTGCCATATGTAGCATTTGTCATGTTTAATTGTTGGATCAATTAAGATTTGGAGGATAATGATGATTTATCAGTGTTTGTGTATAATTTGATGTTCATTAAGCCACCCAGACACATGCTGGTATCGGCTTGTTAAATTGCGTTTCCTTTTTGTTGAAGAGTGGCTTTTGAATGCAATTGGACTAAAGTTTACAAAGTCGCTTGGCTGAGCGATTCTACAGTGTGGCAGCCGAGCTCCACTGGACTGTTGCAGCAAATTTGTCACTTCTTATTTGTATGTTTTAAATATTCTTAATGAACTGCTGTAGTCCTTTGCCCAAACCCATTTTACTTTGGCTTAGAGTCGTACCTGTTTTGTCTCTGAATTTACACGCTTGTGTTTCTTTTTCATGACCCTCGCTCCTTCCGTCTAATGAGCGTCACAATCTAATTGGTTGCTAAGTGATTACACTGCATGCTGATTATTTTTTGTGTGTGTCTGCTTCAGTATATTGGCATTATTATAAGAGCAACATTACCACGCTTTAGCTATGAAGTTTTTCTCGTGACATTTAAATGGTCATTTTATTATTTTCTGTAGAATTAGCAGTTCACAAAATGTAATATTCATGACAGGGAGCTGCTGAGAGTGTTTTAATAGTACATTTGGGACAGCCATATTTATAGCAGCCACGCCCACCCAACATCTTGGAGGCACTGGTCAGATGAAGAGAACAGTCATTTGACTGTGCATAATGCAGCCAATTCATCATGCACATGTAATGTGTGTTGTTTGAGCGCACCAGACAGCAGTGACGGGAAAGCACTAGATTGTCAAGCCCCCCCCCCCTTTTTTTTTTCCTAATGCAAGGCCAAGATGTAGGCCAAGTGGAAGAGCACCAAATGATTCAACACAAGACAAGCCTCCAATTCAAACAGTGCTGAGCATTTCCTTCTTATTCATTTCCTTAGATTACCATCAAATTTGTGTCACCAGCAAGGCGGCATTATTGACTCGCAGCGATCCGCTCCCTTTGCTTTGCTTGTTATTAGTTGACATGCTGACATTTTCATGTGTCTTTGCTAATGCCTGCAAATTGCGCTGACCGAACACTGCGAGAGTTGAACAGATAATTTTAATAAGATTCAACTGCAGACCGTGACTTACATATATAGAATACCAATTGTAACCTGTTTTCAGAGGAGACTAAGGGAGGGGAACTCTAATGGGTTTTGACAACATTGTATTAGGCACAACAACTATGCATAATGTACTGAAAAATTGGACGTGAAATTGGAAACATAGCCAAGAACAACGTAAATTTACATGGTTTGGTAGGTTTGGTGAATTCTGATATCATACTCTCTCATGCAAGCTCTCTCTGGATGGAGAAGGCAGGCGCTGCAAAGGGGGGGGCTTAACAATGGATATCAGTGGAGAGTGCTTTTAAAGTTAAGGCTGATGGATGGCTTGTCAAAAAAAATAATTGCACTGGTATGGGAAGTGGGCTTGCACGAGAATGCTTAGGAGGGGCTGGGTGAGTATTGGGGGTGTCAGAGTGGAGGGGAAGGGAGGCACGCGCCATCAGCAGAGAGCATGATGGGAAGTGACAGTGGTCTGTCAAGAGGTAGTGGCTGCCCAGAGAAGTGTGAAGCCACAGCTATGAGGTGGCAGGAGAGAGCAGGCTGTCAGAGCAAGAAAGTGGCTTTAATACGGCGAAAGGCAAAGGAATCCGCCTGTCAGGCCTGCTCAGCCGAGCCAAGGCACGGCAGGAACAGGAAATGGATACAGATGGAAACAAAGGTAGCACACGACAGAGAGCGGGAGAGAGAAATGGGTAAGGGATAGGCTGAAGGAGGATGGAGTTGGAGAACTGGGTAGTGAGAGCTGCGTGGCAGAAGGAGAGGCATGATGGGAAATTGTGTGGGACAGAGGAACAGGCCCAGCCGTCAATTAGAATCTCCTGATGAAGGCTTTGGCGAGGTGCTAGAACTCTTCAGCTCTTGTTGCTTGTGACTTCCACTGCACTACTGTTAAAAATCTGCAGCGCTTCTTCTACATGCATGTGACTACCGTCTGAACGACTCTCCTACTGTGCTAAATGTCCTACCGCCATTTAAACATCTCTACATCCGGCAATTACATAGGCAAACTGAGCGAATCATACCTCATATGATCTTCAAGGAACAAAAAAAACAAAAACAAAGGCCGGCTGATAATTACTGGAGTGGATCATCCTTTGCCATTTGACAAGAAGTGTTGGAATATATTATACAAGGCTTGTCTGCTCTGTCTTGACCTTGTGCGAAAGTCACTTTAATTCTGTCACCCATGAGGAGGAGCTGAGGGGCCCGCGTGTTGATTACCGACATGACTTTATGCACAATGGCTTTTCACACTGGAGCAATTGCTTTTGTTTTGCGGGGCCTCTATGACAGGGCTCCATGCATGTTATGCTGATGCAGCGAATGATTGATGCGGCATGTCAAAATTCAATAATGGATGTGTCACTTTTCTACCACTGTCTTTGTGTTACATTATTGTTTTGGCCCAATTTTATGGACACTGATTTTAATGACATATACATGATGTGCGTTTATTTGTATGTACACCGGGGGTGGGGGGGGACTGTATTTTATATGTGCACGTAATGCCAAGTAAATACACGATGCCACTCAATGCATCCACGCAGTAAAATCAGCTCGTTTTGCCGTATCTTCAGCACGAGCTATGATCTGTGTCTTCACATTCAAAAGCAATTAGTCTTGCCACAATTTATTCATCATTAAAGGCACATAATTAAAGTTCTCTGTAGCTTCTTTGAACATTAAATTACACTCTAATTTTCTACCAATATAAACCGTGATATTTAAAGGACCACTAACCACTGATTCACATAATCAAAAAAGAGTTATTCTGAGGACTTATCATTAGGTCATGGTATAATGATGCGTTCACTTGTGAACTCTGTCAGGCCCGTGCAGCATACAGAAGTGGCAATTGATTGAGGGACTGTGTATGGATTTTAATGAGGAATAAGTCAGAGGCTCATCTTGCATGTACTCTAACAGAGAAGTTATATCCAGAGGCGGGTAGCATTTATGTAGCCTTTGACTGAGTGTTGGGTGTATCAGAAATGGGTGAAGCTCGGGTCTCTAGCTTAGAGAGAGGTTTTACCGGTACTATACTCTGGTATTGTTTTCTGATGTTTAGACGCAACAATCCAAGATGGTTTAGAATAGATTATTCATCCAAATTTGAGACTTAAATTCAGTTTCTTATCCAACCCAAGATGAAAGCGAGTCAGTGCTCATTAATTAGATGTACATCGAGTGAAATAACAGTCGAAAACGCTTAGAATAAAGAGTGGAACACAGATGGGAGAAGCCTGATTTGAGATAATTTTTAAAAAGCCGCCTATTAGCACCTTAACATATCATTAATTAACAGCTGAGCTTTTGTTTTAGGTGATAAAACTCTTCTTCTTCCTCTTTTGGTTTGTCCTGTCAGAGCAAATTCTAGTCGACCCTCTAGTCGAGTTTTATGCCGGATGCCGTTCCTGCTGCAACCCTCTGCATTTATCCGGGCTTGGTATCGGCTAAAGGATGACACTAACCGTGCTTCCTCTGAAGCTCATTATAATGTAATATCCTACAATATAATTTTATATAATATAATTACATGTACCATCTGCACAGACTGGTGCCTTTATTCTCATTCTAAATTGTGAAGAGGAGAAATACCTAAAATGTCCAATTAGTATAAATGCACATCATTTTACATGCATACATGCATTTCACACAGTTTTGATTTGAAAAGAAATGCATCTTTATCTCCTAACCACCACTTTAAATAGTTTAGCAGACATGATGGCAAATTCACATTAATAAGGGTATGTCAATATCAAACTGAGCAAGAAAAGCGCTTTTAATAAATAGTGATGAGGAGCTTTGACTTCACTCCTTGCTTTGTTTCGCAAAACCTGAAAGAGAGGCTACCGGTAATTGGAAAACAAAAAGATATATAGACTACCAAATTGATGAACAGACTCTGGGGAGGGAGAGAGATAGATATATATAGAGAAAGAAGGATTGATGGATAGAGGGAAAGCTTCTTTAGCAAATAAAATGCAGTTCGGCTTGCCCATTCGACGGGGGGGAGAGTCCAAAGCCATTGATCTCTTGCAGCCAATGACAGGCCAAAACCCAGCAATAATCATGACAAATGAGCGGTGCCTCCACCAGATGAGAAACTGCCGATAATCACACAAACCCCAAAAAAAGAAACTTGCAAGGTCGCAGTGGAGCTCCAGTAGCTCTCAATACCCCAGAGGGAGTTGTTCTGTGAAAGGAGACAAGAAGAACCTTGAGGGAGACGTTAGTATCATTGAAATGGACACTGACATCAAGATAAAGTTACAGTGTGCACCTTTATTGGATGCATGGGAATGCTTCTAAATAATTATTCTAATGTTGCTGATGGTTTGCAAAGTCAACATGTTTTTATCAAGATTCGATATTGGTAGTTAATAGCTCATTTTATAGCTAACTTTAATATGGATAGTATGCTATTTTATTCTAATATCATTCTCTGCAGCCCGTTATTGGATGCTTAAAAACAATGGTAACACTGGAAAACAAATGAGTCTTGATGGCACGCTCCTATAAAGACATTCATGCCTGGAGTGTTCCTCTTTGTAGATTACAGCTAAACAATAATGATTAAATTGCCTTAGCCAATCAATCTGGGTCCTGATAAAGTATGACTGGTGGCACATTATCCATTTCCGCCCCCTCCGGAGGTCCCCTTGTCTCCAGACGTCAGCCCCGACTAGCAGGCATCCCCGCCTCCCTGGGTGAAATATTTTCTCATCAGCTTCATCTTTCACATCTGAATTTATCTTATTCATGGTAAAATGCCAATATATTAACCAGCTTGTATGATACACAAGGTGACCCTACTGACTTAATGGCATAATACATTATCCTTAATGAAGTCAATATCTTGTCTTTTAGCTGTCTGTTTGTTGGGCCGATTAATTGTGGTGCCATTAAAGTTAGCTCTCTTTTCATTTGAGCTTGGCAAGTGGCATAAAACTAATGTTCTTAGTTATCAACCACTGAAATAGGATGGAGGGTGGAGGAAATTACAGGGACGACGAGAGGGGGGTTTCCTACAGCCCACATCAGTGTGCTTCGTCAGTGACGGCACACACAGATGTATGTCAATGAGTAACAGATGGAGTGGTAACATTTGTTGTCATCAGATGTAATTTAAATGCTGACATTTATGTCTTCCTCATTAATTAAATATTTATTTATTTATTTATTGAGGTGTTAATATTCTACTGTCCTCATTCTTGCATCGTAATTGTTTGTTCTGAAAGCAATGCAGATAATAGAATGGCAAATCTCAGCGGATTATGAAGATTTTCAGAATAGGATTTTGATGCCTGAAAAATTTGCATTTTGGAGAGGAAAACCTTCATTTGCAATTCATACGATGTCTTTTTAAAAGTGCATTATGCAGCAGTTTTTCATACTGTAGCTCCCTTGGCTCTGACTGTTAGGACTCGAGGTGGAATTAAGGCCGGTCATTTTGTCACAGCAGCAACCGAGGTAGCCAGAAGAGTCTGTGTCACTTACAAGCCTTTACCAATGGCCTGAAGACTAGAAATGACACCTCTTCTACCAAAATATGTGGCGGTTACTTTCAGTATATGTAGGTACGTACTACTTCTCGTCTGCTTCGTGTCCGTCCCATTACATTACCAGTGCTTAATGTTTACATTTTTACCTCTGCCAAGGAGGTTATGTTTTTAACAGTGTTTGTTTGTCTGTTTGTTAGCAGGATTACAGAAAACCTGCTGGATAGATCTTGATAAAATAAATAAATCTGAAGATGGGTCTTGGTCTAACTTAGAAATTTTGAGAGCGATCCAGATTACCCGTCTGGATACAAAAAACCCAGAGAAATGCATCTCTGTCTTGACAGGAGCTCAAGTACCTGAGTCCCCCTCTGCCCCCCCCCCCACCCTCCGATGCCACCCACCACCACCTTTCCCCCAGTGCTGAAGAAAATTGACAGGATGGGTATAATTTACAATGTGTTATCTTTGTCTATAGCTGTGAAATGATATGACATAAATCAAGGTGGGAGTAATGAAAGACTGGGAATCCATTCCCGTGAACACGTTTTAAGTGTAGTATCCGTTATGGTGGCAGCGTCTGAAGAGGCTGGAATGAGACGGGCTGAGGGGCCATAAAGCAGCATCGGGGCCCATGTTAGCGCTGTCTGTCTGGAGTCAGTCATTGGACTGCAGTGATGAGTTGCTTTGAAGACGAAGCGTAACCCCCCCCCCCCCCCCCCCACACACACACACCTGGTGTAAATCTTAAATTGTTGAAACAGGGTGCAATCCCAACAAATATTGATCCTGTCTCGGGCCAGCTGTGTGTAGAACACCAATTATTAGAACCAAACCAACATGTCATGCTAGCCTTGTTCTACAGTACAATCGTATCTTTGTTGTTACCGCGACCCCCCCCCCCCCCCGGTTCGCTGCTCCTAATAATTTGTGAATTTCAGGATTCTGGTTAAAAAGGGATTGTGATGGATTGCGTGGCAGTTCAGTAGCAATGGCAACAATATGGAACATTTGTTTTTGTGTGAGATAATTATACTGCTACATGACATTTGATTGTCCATGTCATATCATTGCAGCTACTATTCACCAGTGCTCACGCTGCCATAATTATTAAAATATTTATTTACTTGCAGCCCTAATCTCTTTCCAATCCCAGTTGCAACAATGAAATGTAAGCCTCCTATAATTGTTATGATATGTTTGTGTTGGTTGTTTGTACAAAATGACATTTTCTGGCGGTAATAATGACAGGTGATATTTATAAAGCAGATCAGATCACATGTGTTCCAGTTCTCACATCTGACCTTTGACGGTTTTGAAATGTTGCTGATGTCTCCAAACTAGGTTGTGGACACTGTGTGTGTGTGTGTGTGTGTGTGTGCAGGATTGAGGCAGACAGCTTATTGTTTAACACATCCTATCTGTCTTGACAGGTCACTGTCAGGTACACCCCCCCTCCGCTCTCACCCCTCCTGACGCAGAGTGTCACACACAGAAATCTACCTGTTTGAGCATGCTAATGTGATCTGATGGGAAGAGCTGTTAAACCCGTGACCCACTCACAGTAATGCAAAGAAAAATGCATTTATGACTACTTATTGTACCTCAGGGACTGGATTTAAGAGTGTTTCACTGGAGTGATTTAAGAAATAGAAAAATCCTAAAAGAGTGGCAGCAAGGAGAGAAAAGGTGATGTGCATAGCAGCTGTGACACGCCAGTGACTTTCATTCTAACTATGTTTGACTGACGAAAAAGGTCATGTCATTTAGAACCATAACCTCACCTGGCACTCTGTTGCATCAATCATCCTAATATGCATTCGTCTTTGTCACCTAAAATATGCATGTGCTGCTGATTAACCTGTTTACTGCTGCTATGTTTTGTCAAGCACAGATTGGCTGCCTGCTTTCCTTTTTGTGTACATTGGCAGAAGGCCAAGGTTCAACGTTGAAGCGTTGGTTACATTTTCAGGAAGATTCTAATCTGGGCGCGGATGTCGGAACATTTTCAGTTTTGGTAACTTCACAAGATGACGCATGTTATGATATACCAGCACAGAAGAAGGCACCATTAATTGTTTTCTTACTCAGGAATCAGGCCCTGTCATTATAGAACAGATTATAGAACACTACAGTAAAAAAGGGGAGTGGAGGGGAAAAGAAAGAGGCATAAGGTCAGTGGGAAGAGTCTCCTCCTTACCCCCCCCCCCCACACACACACACACCCATTCCCTCTTAGAATGATAGGCCCAGGTTTTCCAAGGTAGTGCATTTGTCTGTCAGGAGTCTTGGCTTGGTGGGGTGATTTAGCTGCTGTCAGTTGATGCTGGTGTCCAGAGGATGATAGCGGCTGGCTGGATGGAGGGAAATTTGTTACCTTTAGCTCTGACAGGGAGATAATTGCTGATGGTTAACAGAACGGTATGGAATCCAAAGGGTTGGAAGCCGAGAGCAAAAAAAATAAAAAATTGAATACACAGCCAATGGGTTCAGGCCATATTTCTGCTGACGTGAAGCTAATCTAACACACACTTTTGGTCAAACCCTTTACCTTTTCATTTTCAGATACACATTTTTAATAATCTCATTAGATGTAGAGTACATGTTGACTGAAATGTGTTATTTTTATTTGACGAAATTGATATCTTAGATATGTCGTGAAACGGTTTTGTATGCATGCTCATTCGCTCTTGCATGTTTTCTTCCAGCACGTATAGCTGTTTGTGTTTGTTTATCTTAGTGCCGAGGAGCAGTTAATGTCTATGCATAGTCCTAACCAATATACAATGTGATTTTGTCTCCCCCTCTTACCCTACACTTGCCCTCATCATTAAAGCAGCAGAGCCCCTTTGCTGTTTGGCACATCCAATTAGGACAGAACAGCAAATTTATTTCACTTCTGTATCCTTTAGGTCCATTCGCCTCACCCTTACGTCTGCCCCAATCTTACTCTATCCAAGATGTCCACAAGGGTGGCACCCCGTGCCAGGATCAGGACTCCCATCAGTCAAGCCATCCAAACTGCCAGCAGCATATCACGGAGGGAGTTAAGCAGGAGGCGGACCTGCAAGTGGAAGTGTGATAGGTTGACAGGACATGATTGGCAGGTTAAGCCCGTAGCTAATTGAATTCTCCTCCTCACATTGATGTTGAATCTGCTGGGTTGTAATTCGGTGGGCGGAGTTAAGCAGCTTACTTAGGATGGCTTTGTTGCTTTTAACATCGTTTGTTGTTCGTGAGACAGGCTCACTGCAGTTTGAACAAGAGTCCGTCACCTTGCATCTTCTAGCCCGTGTATGATAAAATAAATTCCAGTTGACAAATAGAGGGGGGGGGGGGGCAATTCAGTTCATTTTGGCCTCGACAGCTAAAATTCTAACGCATTCCTCATAGCACTTGAATATTTTTTTTTTCCCCCATTGGGTTTTCTACAGGAAAGTTTTGAACGGGGATCTTCAGACATTGAATGTCTTTCCTATTTTTGAAGAGCAATCTGCATGAATAACCACTACTGAAAGGTCCTTAATGCCTTGTCACTCCAAGGTTGACCTCAGCATCATATTTGTATTTTCTTTCTGACAAAGAGAGTAATAGGACATATTGATTGGCAGTGCAGTTAAGTTGTCAGCATAGCCATTTCCTGTGTCAGGACTACCAGTTAAATTGTCAACAACAAAAAAATAAAAAATAACTTGAGGATTCAGCTCTTCCTTAATTGCTTTCTATAAAAGCATCTCCCTCAGACAGGAAATGCTCCATCCACACTGCATTAAAGTCTTTTATTGACTTCTTGTTCTGCATGCGATCGGACATGCTGTCTATAGATTCTAATATGATACTAACACGGTTTTATTTGTCATTGCTGGTAGTCTAACGGCACAGAAAATGTAAAAAAAAAAAAAAAGAGATGAAATCAGGTACAGAAGGGAGGCTAACGGCAAAAAACTGACTTTGAGTAAATTTATATGTTGACTAGTAGAAAGATTGCTGCTATCAAACAATCTGACAGGTTGTTGTGAGATCATAGAGATGGTGCTATAGGCTACATGGCAAACATGTACAACTTACTGCGGCCTTGCTAGGATTTGTTTAATGTAATACACAATGGTATACATTTTTGATGTGTTTGATTTATGGGAGCTTTAAAGAAAATCCCTTCCTGTGATGTTATCTGTGCTGATGTAAGGCTTGTAAACATTTCCCATCAATTTGATCTGTCTTGTTGGTGTTTCCCGGGCAGCTCGGCTATCAATTAGCTGTCGCTTTAATCTCCAGCCCCCAACATGGGAGGATGGATGATGCAATAAGCAATCTGATGGTAATATGATCATCGAGTGAATGTTGATGACAATTTTGGGAGGGGTTGGAGATCATTTTCTCTTCTTGTATTAGGATTATGTTGGACATCATGTCACGTTTTTGAATGTGTTCATCACCGTACTGCTATGGTGTTGCAACTGTGGTAGATCCATTCCGATAGTACATACTGTCAAAGTAACGCTGGTGTAGTATGAAGAATGAAGCATTTCATATTTCAGTAATTGCACTGATTGTTGAGTTTACAGCTTTAAACTAGGCTAGCAAGGAATACAAATTAATATACCAATTAGTAGTTGGGGTAAAAAAAAAAAGTGATAACTCCCTCTTGTTGCTAAGAAAGCCAATGAGTCTTGTTCAATCACTGTACAAGCAATTATTGCATGGCCACCGCGAAAATTTACTTGATTTAAAGAGCGCCAATGTTCACTTTCCAATGGAGCCGAGGCAATGTTATTTAAAGATATTTTAGTTTCTGTTTTTGTCACTTGGTGAGAGACAGACTCCATTAGGCGATGGGGTCCAGGGGACATGCCAGTTAGGGAGTCAAGAGGGGGGCGCTTCCATTGTAGACTGGCCCCAGAGCAGGAATAGATAACAGGTCCAGGGTCAGCGATGCTCCCTCCCTGTGTCCAACCCCTCTTTAGTTAACTAACATTTGTCAATCGGGAGCCGAGAGTTCAGCAGTGTGAAAGTATGAAACTACAAGACTTGAACAAAAACAGAAAAGGAATCGGTGGCATCTATTTCAAAATGGATGCTCTCTGAGTTTTGCCTGTCTGATTCTAATATCAGTCAACGACTTGGAAATTGTTTGCGACAGTGACAAGCTGTCTAATAACTTGAGTGATAGCTGAGAGGAAGGCTATTTGATTGTTCTATGACAGTGAGATTGTTTTCAAAGTTAATTAGATGAAATTGACTGACAATACCGCCCCACTTCTCTGCTATCTTTCTGATTTTTTTTTTTAACCAAAAGTCTCACCATTCACGATGGTCTGTTTTTGCTCTATGAGGTGTGTGATCTGGACTGCTGGCTGTGTCAGTGTTTTACGTACCTCAAGTCTCAGTATGTATCTGTCTACTGTGGCCTTTTTCTCCAGACCCTTTGCCCCTGGCCTCTATCTCCTGCTCTTCCTCACAGTAATGAAGCCTGCCTTTAAGGAATGGGGTGTAGGCAGCGAAGCATCACAGATTAGGTCAGTGGAACGGCTAGCGGGCTGAGCATGATGGATGAGGGCCAGAATGAGTTTCTGCCGTGGCTGTATTGTGAAATCTTTTCATTGTCACCGACGGGCCTATGAGGGCCTGATGAATGAGGGAGCAAGTGTCAGAAACACCCTTCCACTGCTACCCCTACTACTCCTTTATTATCTCCCTAAGCTGCCTGGCTACATACCTCCCGATCCTACCCTTTCTGACTGGCCACTCCGCCGGTTACAGCTGTATTGATAAAGGTTATTGCTAAAAAACAGGCAAGGTCCAATTCAGAGAAAGAGAGAGGAAACCTTAATGAGAGAAAAATGATGAAGCCGAAGGAGGTCATTTAAAATCTGCAAAAACGTGGGGTGTGCTGGTCTTAAAGTTCATAACTCTGTACAACAAACCTGCTTGCTCTTTCACACTGTCTGCTCTCTGTCTTCCCAAATGGATGGACCTCCTACTTTCACAGAGTAAGCGAATGGCAGCGAGGGGGTGGGTGCGGGGTGTCTTTATGGGAAACGTTTGTGACCAGCGTGACAGCTCTGCTTGATGGATGGGCCGCCTCCATCTGGTTGCAGTGCATGTAATAAATATCCATGCTCGTGTTTGACCTCTCTCACTTACCAGACACATCTTTCACTTTTGGGACATCCAAGGGGGACTCACAATTATGCTCTGCACTTTCCACTAGGCTGGGTGTGGGGGGATAGAAGCTCTGTTTATGGGCCACAGCCCAAGGGCAAAGAGTCAAAAAAATTGATAGCTGTAAACAATGCTTCCGCCGCCAGGAGAATTCTCAAGCATTCAATAACCTTTAACACCTCCTAAGCCCTCATCTCCCTGAGCTGGTTGGCTGTGCCCCAGAATGCATTGCACGTCTGTACAAACCGCCTCCATCGTTTGACCAGTTGATGACTGCACATTGGTTGAAGATTCACAAGCAGCCCTCGGTGCAAAACTTGGACGTAGCAAACAAAGAATATCAATGACAAATGAGAAAAAATTTGATTAAATGAAATCTAATCTTGCCCTATTAAATGTACTGCTTTAAAAAAAAAAAAAGATTTAATAATTTATGATATGGAGAAAGGTTATTCTTGTGAGCAAAGGGATCTTTGTTTGAGCTTTCCTAAGGTCACACTAGCCCGCTAATGCTCCCATCACTGTTTGCTAATATAGATAAGAGGGGGAACAAAAAAAAAACACATTTTCAATAGCCATTACTTTTCCTCTTTCACTGCTCATAAACAGCAGTTAGTGAGTTTGCCCTTAACAGTGACCCACTGCATTAGGCTGGTCAGCCCCTCAGTAATAGAAACAGATAGGCAGCCATTGGATTTTAATAAGCCTGGATAATAATGAGGCAGAAAAGCGGAGTGAATTGTAAAGCAGAGGGCTAATGAAGTGCCTATGAGGGCAGTATGTGAGAAATAACCTATAACCTATTAAGAAACAGCCCAGCTCCCACTGCCCAAGTCCTATACCCCCTGATTGAATTAGTGCACTCTTTAATTACTGAGCATCCAAGATGGGAGCGCTGACTCTAATTGAACTTTTTCATGCTAGCTGCACCTCAGCCAAACAATTTGTTCTGTAAAAATATTGAATTAACAGTCTCACTTTGTCTCTTCTTTTTTTTTGCATTGATTTTTTTTTTTTTTTTACAACATTAAGACTGCCATTAGGTTGTAAAGAATCAAATCGTGCGGCATTATTCACAATAACGCATATGTTATCTTCGCAGAGAGAACTTACTTAAAATTCAATCCACTTTGGCGTCATTATCATGTATCAACATAATAAATGAGCCCTTCAGAGCATGGTAATTATAATTTGATAAATCATCAGCAGAAAATTAACTGGATGTCAAAACATTCATTGGAAAGGGTGATGAATGGAGGATGATTGTGGTGATGAATTGTGTTAATCTGCACAGTATGAAGCCAGCGAAATGGCTAAGCAGCCCAAGATGGATGGGCCATAGAAGCTGCAAGGTCAGGACACACCACTGTGGAATGGAGGGAAGAAAAATAGAAGGGAATGAAACGGGGAGAAGAGAAAGAAGGACTCTCTCTCCCTCTCCCCTCGTTCCTTCATTTCTCTCTACTCTAGCATTATGTGTTCTCGCCACCGCAGCGCTTTGTGCTCGGACATTTGGGTTGAAGCTACACCCGCATGATTGCTTGAAAGATTCTGCAATAATTTTAATACGGTGTGATACATTATAATGCACTCCTCCTACTTTATAATATGTCGCACTGTCAATTTAGATTGTGTAGTCTCTGCTATGGGCTTAACACTGATGCTGTAGTAAGGTCAATAAAAATGTAACAAATACAAAGCAGCAACACCAGTATATTAATGTCAATAATTACATTACTGGCTTTGAGATGAGAGATCTCTCTGGTCATCGTTTAACTTAATAAAATAGTCTTATATCATACGATTGTTGATTCGTTATTTTTTACTTTCAGTAAGTTAATTCAGTTATGATTGCATTTGGTCCCCCCCTCAGCTCAAGAGCAGTGGTTGCCGCATGGCACGTGATTGAAGAGAGGCAATAGTGTATCCAAGAAATAAAAAAATTACCTAAAAAAACTTTTTACAGTAGAAATCACGTGATCGCACCTTAGTACACAGGACGAAGGTGACTGGATGTTGTGTGCAGCATCACAGACACAGACAGAGCCGAGTAGAAAGGCAGTTATTGTCCTACCTGGTTACTGTACTGTTGCCTCTCCAGGCAAAAAGCCCTGCCTGAAGTCTGATAAATAAGAGTAGAAGAATACTATGAGAAGAAGAAGGAGTTAATGCATCGTTCAGTGTAAGATGGAACCTGCCAGGCAGGTGTGCGGTTTTCTCTATCAAGAACCTCCAGTTGAACCACCTTAACTCCATGTAGTATCTCTAGAACCCTTCCATAGACAGTCATTTGTGTAGTTCCAGTAAATAGAATTACCAGAGCTGTGTGTTGTACGCACGCTCCTCTTTTTGAGGCCCATGCCGTACCCTGATTGGGATGCTTGTGTGTTGTGCAACATGAGAATCTTTCATAATTACACTACAACAAATAGCATTACTTACTTGAATACATGTCGGGACTTTGGCATAACTTTCTGTTTGTGTGTTTTATTTTTACCTAGTGATGATGATGATGAATATATTAGAATGTTAGATAGAATGTTAGAGTACAGGTACAGTCAAGCAGTAGCATGTATTACAGTACAAGTACAGTCAAACATCCTGTCTAAGAGGAGGATTTCAAAAAAGCCCTTGCGGTCTTGTTTCCGTTGAAAGTCCTTAGTACACAGTATTCCTGCTGTTTTCATCATTCTGCATGCATGCAGCTTTTTGTTCTCTCTTATACTTTTAAAAGCACTGGATTTATTGTGCCTTGCCCCTCAGTTATGTTGCTTCCAGTTCTGAAGGTTAGCTGTTATAATTGTGTCTCATATTTAGCTTGCACCTCTCTTTGTCTTACAGATCATTCAAACTCCAAATAGCAAAAAACAATACACTATTTGATATTTGGCTAAATAGAGCTGCACTAACTTTTTAAATCCTTGAACTACTCCATATGTGTCTAAAACTATACAATTAAAAACTATTTACCTCTGATGCAAACCTCTGAGGTTGGATTGGCCCTCACTGATAATAATGAAGGCTATAGCTACAAATAACAGTAATTATATGTCACCACTTTTGAACAAAGCAGACAGTGTTTCTTTTATTGAATTTGTTGTGTTGACGGACAGCAATTCCTGAATGTGAATGGGTGTAAACCGACAACAATGTTATTTTTCTCCACTTGTAGTTTAGATATATGATATATAAGACACGTTGTGTGTGTATGTGTGTGTGTGTGTGTGTGTCAGTGCTTGTCCGTGTCCGCATAACTGACCTCAGTAGTAAGGCTTGCTCCAGTGTTAAGTCTTGTACCGTTGTTGAAGTAGCCTCACCCCCCCTTCATATCCTGTGGCATTTCAAGCTGGGGAGTATTAATCTCACACGGCGCTTCAGACGGCTTTTATCTGGCTGGCAGGTTGGCATGTAAGGGGATGTTTCCTCTTGATTCCAGTAATGAATGCAGCACACAAGCTATCACTTGGCCCGTGCTGCATATGGAAGAGGAGGAATCACACCTTTCTTTCTGTGACTTCCATTTTCTTTTTTTTTTTTTTGCTCCATGTACTCGCCCTTTTCTGCCTCTTATTCTCTCTCCTGGAAATGATCACCATGTCAAGAGCCGTGTCGGATGGAGGGGGGGAGAAACGTTTCATGCGTGCCTCTTAAGTTTCTGATTGTCTAAATGACACAGAATCTCATCATACAGCTGTCTCCTTTTCTGACACTACAATTACCCATAATTCCTTCTGCCAATCAATGTCTCAAGGTTAGTATTTTATATCTCGAATAGAGGGTTGGGATATTTACATTTGGAGGCTAGAACAAAAAGGCACAGACGCTGTGTGTGTGTGTGTTTGAAACGTTTCCCTTTGTTTATATAAATGACCTTTCCGAGGTTGTTTAGTCATTTTTATTTTCTAAGATGTCCCCCCAAAATTGAATGGCCTTTATTTAGCTACAGTGTAGCAGTTAATGCATAATTTAAATCACCTTTCTCCATTGTCACTTTGTTAATGACCAAGTACTTTGTCTCAGCTGATGTCATTAATCAGCTCTAGTCACCAGAATATTATTCCTTGGTACTTCAGCAGGTGGGTATTTTCTGTCCCACTTGACAAAGTGTCCTGAGTTAAAATGGCCCATTATAATGTCACGTTTTACTCCATCATGCCTGGTATTCGTGTATGGTCTCTGGTTTAAACAGTACACCTCCCTATACTTTTTACCCCATCCTTCGAGTAAAGTGTTCTTCAAAGATATATATTTCATTGCGAGCTGACAGCCTTGACACTATAATTGACCTGAGCGCTTCCATCTTACTCTTTTGAAATCCTCCGTTGTAATGTGTGTCAACTAGATAAAATGATTCCCATCTCCACCCTTCTCTGGATTTCCATTTGCAAAGACGTCTGACTGACTGACTGACACTGGCGTAGGTCCCATTATCATTCTGTTTGAATGCCTGCGATTGGGCTGGGGGGGGGGGGGGGGGGGGGGGGGTGAATTGCTTTATTGTTAAAAACACGTGCTCTCACTTAAGTCCTATACATTAGTCGACCATGCAGAGCTTAAAGATGGGTTAAATAGTTTGCTCTGTCTGACGACCATTGCTGTCAGAAGCAGGAATGTGATTTACATGTTAACATACTACCAATTCTACATTATTTTGCCTCGTCATTTTCACCCGAATAAAATGATTGTTCCTGTATTTTTTTAGGAATGGAAAAAATAAGCAGTGTCCATCACCATGTAAATGCAGTTCTGCATCCAGCATTTACACATCCTTAAAGACATATTATTAATTATATGGTCAGGATGGGTCAAAGTTATTTTTGCGTTTTGTCATCATGACGTTTTTGTTCAAGCAATGTAATAATTACCCATGAAGGTAGATGCCAACAATACTATTGTCCCAGTACCGTCATGGTAAAGACTCCTTATAAAAAGCTGCTCATATCTGTCCTGTACTGTCCTGCATGGAGCGGGACACACTATCCGTGAGGGATGACAGCTTTGTCCTCATTCCCCTTTGTCTGACCATCTCCACAAGGCCGAGGGGGTCATTACAGGACAGAAACTCTAAACTAGTCTGTTAAGTCTCTTCGGCAGTGGAGATGCTGCCCCAGCATACCACTCCATAAAAAGTGACTGATGTCACCACAAAGACAAAAGGTCCTGAAAGACCCGAGTGTCCTCAGCAGATTCTTCAGTGTGCCACGTTTGCCGTGACGCCGAAATTTATTATCAGATAGAAAGTCCCATGAAACATTTTTTTTTTTTTTTGCCAAGTATATTTTCTTCCTTGCTTTCATTTTCACATGTGGCTATAAAAAGACATCCCTGTTTTTGTGTACCGTGTCACGCTATTAAGTTTCACACATGCTCTGTGAACCTGAGACATATTTTCTGCTTTCCTTCTGATTAATTGGGAAATTGCGAGGACAATCTCTCCCAAATGTGTCAGTGTGCTATGATGCGGCTGTAAGACTACATCTACAGCCTAGTTAGTGTGGAGCATTTTTTCCAAAGCACTTTGCTATTAGTTTAATTAACACTGTATTGACAAACTGTTACAGGATTGCATGATTTTTCTCACCTTGTGTCTTTTTTTTCTCTTTCAATCGAAGTGATAATGAAAGGAGCCTCTTTTTAGTGCCAAGTGCATAACTGGAAAGTAAGAAATAACAGATCAAGTAGTATTTATTTTCTTGAAAAGACTCTTTGAGGAACTTATTATTAGAGCTGTGTACTCTGTGTTGTACAAATGTTACCCATGTGTTTATTGTGCGTTTGTCGACGGCAACAAAGTACAGGGAGGCGTTATGTGCTTGTGAAAGACGGCTTTAGGGGAAGTGCCACTTTAAGGGGGTAAAGCTGGGAGGTTAAAGCAAGCCTTAAAGAGGGTCCGGTCCCTCTCAGGTTCGCTGGTAAGCCTGTTGGACATCCTCCTTTGTTCTTCTTTCAGGCTCCTTTACCAGTGGCCTGATGCGGTTGTCCCCTTGCATGTTCCTCCAGTAACTCACTTGGGCCAATTTAATGGCCATAGTTCTCAAATTGAGCTGTTTTGTCTCACTTTGAATCAAACTAGGACCTATTATGTTTTTTGTTTTTTAATTGTACCCCTCCTCCTTGTCTCCCTTCCGGGTTGGCCTTGGTCTATGTAGGTTGCCCTTGCTTCTCTCTGTTCTTAAGTTTGAAGCTCTAACCTTGTGAGGGGTCAGTGTTTCCACTCCAGCAGTGTCAACTTCAATCTGGGGCGATTTGGTGTGAAATGCGTGCCATGGTGTGGGTGCTCGCAGGTCAAAGCCCCAGTAATTGATGTTGCTTATTCATCTGCTTTTCCTTGTCTGCGCTCGCTGCAGCGCAGCAGCCGTTTTTGTTTGTCTAAATTGTTTGAAGATTTACTGTAGGTCTTACGGCTCTGAGAAGCATCCCCCTGCTGCACTTTGTTTGTGTTCCTACCTAGCAGGGGGGGGGGGGGGGGGGGTCACCACTGGGGGACACACAATGCCGCACGTACAAAAGAGGCTTCCCCCAACACGGGGCCCGGAGTACATCTCATAGCATGATTCTAAGCACTAGGGGACACACAATGGCTGAGGCACAAAGGAGGCTTCTCTTAAGAGAGGTCTCGGAGGACATCTAGCATGACAAGCAGGGCAGCTCTCACTGTAATTAGACATGGAGGTAGCCTGACCAATGGCCTCATGAGATCAGCGAACATTATTAAAACAGATACGCAGGGAAGATTGTTATTGGCAGAAATGAAGCCTTGTGAGGCAACAGACGTGATTGAAAGGATTCATTTTATCGGTGGAATACATGGCTTCACATGGATAAGACGTGCGTTTGAAAACCGCCACCCTCCTCCCCGCTTAGCCCCTTTAGGTCAACTGAGCTCTCATCTTCTTTCCTCCTGAGGAAAGGTGCCTCCAAGCTGAAACACATGATGACATGCTAGATCTATTTAAGCATAAAGAAGGAATGTAATAATGGAGCTATATTTAATCTGGCTCTCTAGCACGTCAGCCGGCTGCCTGGGTGGTATGTTCTCCAGAACCTTTGAAAAGGGGCGATTTAGAGCAGAGATCTGGATCATTACACAATAAAGAACACTTCATAAGTCCTGGAGTGAGTTGGAGAGATGACGGTTAATGATGTTGACAGCAATTCACCTCTGCTGAATTAGAGAAAGATTTGACTCAACTTGCCTTCTTTAATGAGCCTCACTCTGTAAAGGTAATGGACCAGCGGTAAGACACACAGAGGGGTGGGTGGGTGGGGGAGTGAGTGAGTGAGGGTAGGAGGGGCTTTTTCTCTGATTCCTCTGGGGGTGCCAGGATGTATATTTACTATAGCCATATAGGCTTTAAACTGTCATGTAAAACGCAGTATACCAATTATCAGATGTTCGCATTTAACACATCAAACAAGAACAGCTTAAATAGCTTAGTACAAAAGATATTAACCCTTTCTCTGCTATGACCTACTACAGATTTGACATATAGCCAATTACCAGCTGCCGTCAATTTTCCTGAGGAATCTTAGCCCGTTCCTCATGGGCTAAGACCTCCACATGCGGCAAACGGCCTCTTCAAATCCCACTGGAAATTATCTAATGGCTTCTCATCAGGTGACTCAGGATCGTTGTCCTTCAGGAATGTTTAATGAAACAGAAGCTTCACCTTCCTCTCATGGCACCTTCCTGTGCCATCATTCCACAGAACGGCATCCAAAAACGTTTCCATCTTACCTAGATGGTTTTAATTGTACTGGAGCCTGTTTTTTGCATGGGTACCATTTTCTTCCATCGCCTTGTGAATTTTCTGTTCCCCCTTTCTTAGATCAAATACCATTATTTACACGCTGATTCCAGCCTACAGCACATTTGCTCTTTCTAATCATGCACATTTGAGAAAAAGCTTAACTGGCAGTGTGACAGGTTATTTGTGGGTCTGGTTTTGTTTTTTTCCACGCTTGACTGTCATTCCATCAAAGTAACTTATCTGTCAGTTTCTTTGAGTGTCTCTAGCTGAATGATAAATATGTACATCCAGTGCCAATTATGCAATGACAAAGATGTCACTGAAAGTATAACATTTGAATTAATATGATGGCTTTTAATTTCAAACATGCTCTATTATATCCTTCTGGGGTATAAGAAAAGGGAACAACGACGACGATGAACGAAGAAACAATAGCAAAGGTGAAATCAATAACTTTGTTGTTACCCTGCCTTTTCTGCAGTAGCGACATGTCAATCATCAAGCCTATTAATAGGCTTATTAGAGCTAAGACGGCTACAGGAGTGGATAACTTGTTCTAAACAGCTTCCAATGAGTAGTATGTTGAGCTACACTGTAAACATTTATCTGTTTAATGTACAGCTGTGTTGACAAAGTTACGATGTTTTTGCATGATCAATTCCTTACATAGAAAAATGACAGTCTCTGTGTCACCAAGGGGGGGGGAAACTCCAATGCTTTCTGCTTTGAATGACAGGAATACTTGCCTAATTATCACTTTAATTCTTGCTGAGATTATGTAATTATCTTTTTAAAACAAGTGTTTTTTGTTTCTGTGTGTCATTTTTGAGACGCCTCTGTACCTGACACTCAGCAAGCCACTTAATAATATGCTAGAAAGGCAGCTAATTATACAATAATAACAGCTTGGCGAGCGCAATAAGGCAGGCTGGTGAATGAATGATAGCACTGTTAGATTGTTCACATTATATCTTTATCTCAAATCATTAGAATTACACCAAACAGGAAGTGCTTCAATCTCAAATGCGCTTATTCATTATGCCATGAGAATCTGAGGGCTTTATTTTGTGCGTATGCAAATCACAGCTCAGATTGAATGATACATTCCCCTGCAATGACGTTTCCAGCAAATTGAATCCCCATTCAAGTTAATTACTCCGTGTTTACAAGGCCCCCCACCCAAAGTTAGGATATCCCAATTAAAGACTACACCTGTTCTACTTGTGAGGTTTGTATTTATTACATGTGTGATTGCATATTCTCCTGCAGAGCGCAGGTTTGTCGGGGGGGGGGGACCACTGCTTAGACCCCTCGCTGGGCTCCCAGATTTCATCCCGCTTCTTAAAGCGTTCTAGGCTGATTGGTGTCATCTGATTACGGGATTGCTCACAGCAAAGTAGCAGGAGCACTGCTGACACGCACATCCGCAAAAACCTGCAGAGGGGGTAGATGGGCGAGCTGATGGAGGGCGTGCCCGAGCATCAGCAGCAGTAGCGGCGGCGGCGGCATCAACATCAACATCAGCAGCTGTAGACTGCTTTCGAAACTTTTTAATTAGCACTAATTACCTTTGCAGAAAAATGTTGAGGCTTGGAAGGATTTGTGTCAGCAAGTGGGAGATCAAAGATTGTGGTGCTGTGCATTTTAATCTGAACACTGAGGGGTAATATGGAGCTGTTTGCGTGTTGGAGAGGAGGAGAAGAGGCATCCCAGGTGGTACTTGAGCAGCCTACCTCGAGTAATGCTGTCGACCGATCACGCCACAGGTCCCATCATATCATACAATTCTCCACTAATATTGAGAAATCGTCTTATCTTTGGTTGCTGTTGGAGTGAATCATGGTTTTCCCCTCACTTCATTTGTTTCCTCCTTTGTATGCGTGCACGCATTCCTCACTGTCAGCATTGCGCACACACATGTGATGTGTGTGTCAGTCTGACAGGCATGTCATAGAGGTGGTTTTTAATGCATGCCTGGACATCACTGTGGCAGGGTCATCCATCAGACTTCAAGACAACATTGATCATTTGCCATGAAGAGAGCGCGGCGTAGTGATTATTTGCTATTAGGTGGATGCTGAGGCATACAAATGGCTGGCAGTTGACAGTTGAACTCACTCAAACGTAATGCGGAATGGCTCCCCCCCCCCCTCTCAGGGTAATGTTGACAAGCACTCAGCCTGAACACTGTAATGACAGAGCGTACAAGCAGACAGGGCACGGAGGGGTTCTTCCTCACAGCATCTATCGTTTAATGGTTCCTTTATTTCACTGCAAGGATAAGTTCCTTTCCGGCTACATGTTCTGCATGCTTTATCCAGATTTATAGAATATAGGTTTGCACATTCTTTTATTCAGTCATTGTTTAATGGGAAGCACACTTATCACAAGATGCACCGGCTGATTGACCCTGTCATTGTAATTCTACAGTATTATGTGCACTTTAAGATGTGTGAGCCCGACTGTGCAGCATGCATGAGAGCTTACGTGAGCTAGTTTGCGCTGCTTTGATGTCCACAGTGACTGATGTGCCAGCAGTGAATTGATTTTCAGCTCCTGCTCACTGAAAGAGGAGGGTGTTTGTCATGTGGATAGACAAGTAATCTTTTAATACAAAGATTCACAAGACTCATAGCCACAGTAAGCACAGGCCAGACGCAGCAAGGGGAGAACTTTCATTGGCTTCAACAGCGTGCTGCTATCCTCCCTTGCCTGATGCATTTCTTAGTGTACAATTTAGCATTGCGCTTGAATGTGCTGTCATTCTGTCTGGCCCCGCTACAAACCAGACTTGCTGAATCTTTAAATGCGACATTGATTTTTCTGGAGTCATCTCTCCATTTCTTTCTTCCCTGGGAATGAAGCAGCTCTTTCCTTTTTATCTATGAACTGGGTCAATGTTGGAGCTTAGATTTCATCCCAGGCCAAACTGGGGTCAAGTAAAGGCTTACGAGGTTGGGCCTGACATGAGCGTCTGTTAAGTCCTTATCCCTTGGCTCAGGTTGATCCAGGACCATTTATCAAACAGCGGTTTTGATTTTGTCTGGCCCCGACTCTCTGTGTGGCTGAATTTGCAGAATCAGTCCCCATCTGATTTGGAGTGCTCTCAGCCCTTCTGCCAGCTCTAATGAAATTGAGAAAGAATATTAACCTCACACACTCCGCAGGAATATCCACAGGAGTAGTCCATAACTCGGGCACCACAGGATCCACAGCGGTGTTATCATTCAAACACACGGGAGCTGGCTTTCGACACGCTCACCATGGTGTAGACAATTTTGAGCAATTTAATATGCACTTCTCCCATAATAAACTCATAAAGCACGCAGGAGTAATGAGCGGTGATATTTAACTTCATCAACAAGGAACTTTGCTAATTAAGTTCCTCACTGATTTCCTCTTGATTGAAATGATTTTTGCTCTGGAAAAATATATTTTTGTTTTGCAAAATGA